>NW_012143634.1:4562202-4575095 GCF_000956105.1 Propithecus coquereli | reverse complement strand
GCTAATATTATTTTAAAAGATATAAACTATTGTTTTCATGTCAGATGTGTTTTAAATCCTTATTTAATTACTGTAAAAGTCTCCCTGTGGTATATGTAATCATTTTATAATACGGTAATTAAAATTCCTTGGCCAGCCAATTTAGGATTTACAGCTTAACTCAAGTACCAGACACTACTAAAGACAAGCTCAAATGTGTTGCTTAGAAATAAATATTTAATTTTGGGGGATAACATAACTCAGTCCTCTCTTCAAAACTGAACCTATATTTTAAAATACATTTCAGCAAATTGCTGTAGACAGGTTCAAATTTAAGTGTAATGCCAAAGCAATGAATGTAGAAACGTATGCAGATGTCTAAAAACACTACTGTTTGTGTTGGGGAAATGACAACATAGTTTCTAAGCCATATTACCCCTACTTTAAAATTCAATCATCTCTTGACCTGCCTCATTAGAACCCATATCTGTTGAAAGTGAATTTCTAGGGTTGGGGACTGGGTATATGTTTGTTTAACAACCTCTACCCAGGATTTTCCAACCTAAGTTTGAAATTTACTGCTCTAATCTTTTCTAATTCTCAACTTCTAGTTCTGTGAGTCTCTGTGTTTAAATATGCTTTAAACTTATAAACCATTTGTAATTAAGTGGATATCAACTACCTCTAAGGATTTTCTAACATGATAAGCAACATTATTGGGCAATATAATTTCATGACTTCAGTCTGGAAAGAAATAAGGGAGTGTTGGTTATACACAGTCTGTGGCAAAGACAGATATGGATACCACATCAAGAAACTCACTGATAATCCAAATATGTTGTTTTGTCTAGACTTTTCTCCACCAAAATGATAAGAGCTGTTTCCAAGCAGCCAACAAACAAACAGCAAAGTTAAACTGACCTAGTTTCATTTGTTTTCCTTTTCCTTGTCTATTCTGTATTGTTGTCATGTTAGAAAACTATAAAAAAGATCCAGATAACCCATAACCTGAGCAATGAGCCCCTGTATACCAGCGGTAATTACATCTATTGCCAAGAAACATGAACTAATTCTGGAGTAGCTTAGTCTATGTTGCAGCTATAGAAGCAATCTTTCACCTAGCCAGTAGGTGGAACCACACACAACTGTATTGGCTTTGGTCTTTGATCTACATGACCTTAAATCTTCTGGCAATGGATGTTTTTGGTTGGTTGGTTGGCTTAAAACCCAGGAGACGAAGGATACAAAAAACTGGGCAAGGCCAACTGGTGAGGTAAATTTATAAAACAATGATACAAAAGAGAAGTTTTATATTTCTATTTTGTTTCTGGCCGTTTTGAGAAATAACTAACGTACTTTGTGAATTTATAATCCACTTCCAGATTCCCCAGAGCTAATAAAACAATTCTAAATTTAGAAATCTGCCATTTAAAATTCATGTTCAATCAGGGAAAACTGAACATCAACTGAACATGACATGATATTAAGTAACTGTTGTTGATTTTGTTAGGCATGATAATAATATTACGGTCATTTTTTAAAAAAGTCCTTCTATGTCAGAAATACAAACAGGAATTTTTATAGGCGAAATAATATTGTTTTAGAAATTTCCAGGAGGAAAAAAAAGACAACAGGAAAGGAGAGACAGAACAGGGATGGCAAAATGTTTTGATAACTGTTGAAGCTCGGTGACCAGTGTGCTGGGGTTCATTGTACTATTCTCTCTTTTCATTTGAAATTTTCTACAATAAAAGGTTAAAAAAATGAAAATAGAAAGCCATGTTCTAGTGATTTGGGTTAATGTTGGGATTAGGTCACTGGCAAATATCCAACTTTAATGAGGTCTCATCTGAATATATAGCCATCGATGAATTAGTTTAATCACAACTGAAGCACACAAAATTAGCTACATAAAATCCCATATAGACTGCTTCAACACTGAGGAACTAAAACTAACCTGCTAAATCCACTGAAAGTAATACTTTATAGTTATAAAGCACCTCACCATTTACAAAAGGACTTCACATATAGTTTCTCATCTAGTTCTCATAATCTTATGAATATTTTCAAGGTAAGAAAACTGAGGCTCAGAGAAGTTACAAGACTTGGCCAATGTCACATAATTAGTAAAAGTTAGAGCTGGAATGGTAGCCCAGGTTTTATGACACCAAAGACCTTCTTCTTTCTACTACATTGTCATTTAGGCCCCTTCCATACAAATAGCATACATGGTGAAATTTAGATGAATTTTTAAAATTTGCTTTCTATGCTCTACATTGTACAGTATATAAAATCTGGTTTTTATTTTTCTCAGAAAATAAACATGGAGAGAAACATTTCTTGAATAAAGAATAAAATTAAACCAGAAAAGTAATTTAAAAGGAATTATAATATCTTAAAATCGGGAGGGATGTTAGAGGCCCTTTCTAGTCCAGAATTACAACCCTATCTTCAGCCCTCTTAGATGGATCCAGCTTCAGCTTGAGCACTCTACTGAGGAACTACATAGTCTGTGAGACAGCTTGCTTCATTCGTGGAGTAAGTCTAATGATTAAAGAGACCTTCCTTAGTTAGAGATGAAATCTGCTACTTGTTGATTCTAGTTACAGCCTCCGATGCTACACTGAATAAGCATAGAATATTCTTATACATGATGATCTTTCAAATAACTGAAGACATTGATTATGTTCTACCTATGGGCTTCTGCTTTGGAAACTCTTTTCGCAGAATAAGAAAACTAATACATTAACGGTTAACTAAAGCTTCCCTGTCTTCTCAAGAGCTCTTCTGTGCCAGTGGTCTTCAACCTGGGATTTGGGTATCTCCGGGAGTACCCAAAGTCCTTCCAGGAGACATGTGAACTAGGATATTTTTCAGGCAATCAGTTCTCATATCTTAATTTGTCATAATTTGGTCTGTCTGAAAACAAGTCTGTGGTCTGCTGATTTTCCTTTTACATCTCCACAACTACCATCTCCCATCTCAAAAGACCAGGCTATCTAGCTTCAAAGAGACAATTGGGGAATGTACAACTCCTGAGGGAGGGAGAGACCCTTTATAGCAAAACAAAAACATAAAGAGAGCTTGAGAAAAAAAGGGAGGTGCCACTGCACTGCATCCAGGCAATATATTCATGGCAAAGCCTGATCTGTTTTAGAATTTGAAATCAATGGTAAGGTGACTGTCACAGGTGTGTCTATTAATGCTTTAATTTTATTTGAAAAATGAAGTCAGAATTTTTTCTGAAAGAAAATGAGTCTGATTTGGCTGAATGATTTGACAATGAGGACTAGCTTTGCCATGTAGGTCATGTAGCAGACATTTTCCATATAGTGAATGAGATAAATAGGCAGCTCTACAGTTGTGAAGAAAATATATTTGAAAGAATATTCAAGACACTGAAAATTATATTCTCATAATAAAAGTTTTTATATATCAACCTAAAAATATGTGAGAGGGGTACATAAGTTTTTCAAAATTCTCTTAGTGGGTTTGCCAGCAAAGATTTTGAAGCCATGACTTTATGACAGAATTTGCAGGCTCTTTCCCATTCTGGTTATCCCCTTCTGCAAACATTCCAGTGTCCTGCTTTCTATGAACACTCCAGGGAGAATAGTGGGAATGTGGCTTTGTTCTGAATACTATATACTTCTAATTAATGCTGCTTCACATTCCATTCAGGACTTTTAAAGCCATTGCAGACAACTAACTAAAACATTTACATCTTTTTCATATAAGTAGTTACAATTAAATTCACACTGGGGGTACAAACATTTTGGTTACATGTAATGTCTTTGCCTCGCCCAAGCCAGAGCCACTGCTTTTAAATTTCACCTTCTCTGTTTCAGCTCCCTTGCTACAAACTTGGTAAAAGTAATTTTAAATTTTGATGCAGACAGCCAATGTGTCAGCTAGCCCTCTGTGGTAGGCAGCTTGTGAAATGGCTCCTAGTGATCACCACCTGCTGGTATTTAGGTCCTGGTGTAATCCCCTCCTCTTGTGTGTGGCCTGGATCTAGTGACTTGTTTCTAACTAAAAGAATATAGCAGAAGTGATGGTGTGTAATTTCAGAGATTAGGTTACAAGACTGTGACTTCTGTCTTGCTCACACACTCTCTCTTGCCTTCTTTCTTGCTTGTTCTGATGAAGCCAGCTGCCACGTTGTGAGCTGCTCTATGGATAGGCCCACATGACAAGAAACCAAAGGAGGCTTTGGTCCAACAGCTTATAAGGAACTAAAGCCCTCTGTGCAACAGCCTGCAAGGAACTGAAGACTGCCAACAACCATGTGAGTGAGCTTGGAAGTGGATCCACCCTCTAGTGGAGCCTTAAAATGACTTCAGCCCTGGTCAACACCTTGACTACCACTTCGTGAGAGACTCGGAGCCAGAGGACCTGGCTAAATTGGATCCACATTCCTGATGTACAGAGACTGAGATAATAAATGTGTATTGTTTTAAGCCACTAAGTTTTGGGGTATTTTGTTATGAAGCAATAGATACTGAATATACCCTCTAACCTTGGTAACTTTTGAATATTTAAGCAATTATTACCTTCCTTTTTTTTCCCTAATATAAGTCACTGATTATAATTTTGAACAGAATAAGATCAAAGACAAAATCTTGCAAAGTGCTGCCCTATAAAGCTTTACACAATCTCTTTGGATACAATCATTCAACCAATTATGGACTAGCCCACATTTCTCTATCTTACTGAAAAAAATTCTGTGATAAACATATCAAGTGGCTTACTGAAATCAAGATACGCGATGAGCTATAGAATTGCCCTCATATGCCAACATAGTGATTATATCAAAAGAGGAAGTCAAGTCCGTCATCATTAGTTTTTAGTTACCAGACAGCCTTGCTACATGGAGGCCTCCACTCTTCTCCTACTCGTCTTCATTAAGACTTCTATTGGTCAGAATTTTATATTTTGGGGCCTCCTATCCCTCTGAACTCTATTTCCCTTTGGAGCCTCTTCTCTGAAGTGTGCTGAAAGTGTGAGGGTAACTGAATACGTCTAGCTTTTGCTTCCTTTGCCATTGTAAACTTTAAGATGAGATAATCCTTTCTTGTGACTTTAGTTCTTTCTAAACAGGTAAGTTTGCAACTACTGTTAAATTTCAAGAGAAAAGTGTTAGCATCATATGAAAGCAACATTGCTTAAAATTTTACCCCTTAAGAAATAAAATGTACACTCACAATTCAAAAACCATGTAAAGCATTCCATCTGAGCTATATGTCTCCAATAACTCTACAATGTGTGGATGTTTCAGCATATGACAGATACTGGCTTCTCGCTTTAGATCTGCAAAACAAACATAGAACATACTTCATTAGGTAGGAACAAAAGACAATTAGGGTGAATGATGAATGAATGGATGTGATCTATGGTAACATGAAGACTTCTCTAACTAAATAGATGAAATCCCCCATTTAAACTAAGCTTAACTTTTTATACTTTAAAATCTTTGACAATTTAACTTTTCATATTTTTTGCCAGCTTAAATCTATATACAGTATAGAGTCAGCTCTTATTAATAAGAAATGTTTATTTTCATGGTACAAATACTTTCCCCAGAAGTAAAACAAACACACAAATAAATACTTTCCCCAACTCTTGTAATCAAGTCTCAGCCTCCAAATTTATAACTCTTCCTTGATCTGCTAATAAGTAATTCAATTTACTGTTTTGAATTTACCTCTTTTTCTTAGTTTTCCCTAAATCAGATAAAAATGTCTTCTGTCCTTTAGCCTAAATCTAGCATTTATAGACATGTCAAGAAAGTTACATGAAATAGGGAACAAAAAATAGTATGGTTTAAATAGAAAAGGCACTATTCCTAGAATCAAAGTCAGAAAATTTTTTACATCATCTATAAAGTGTGTTGGATGATTCAGAACACTACCTACCTCGCAGTGTTATTTTGAAGCACAAATAATGTAGGTAAGACTACTGTGTAAGCTCTATAATACTATTTGAAAAACAAAATTGTTAATAATATCACTGTCATCACCATCATACTAAAATAGTTTTGTCATGGGCATCACTTGCCATGTCTACATGGAATAGGATAATTAAAGCCTTCCAGTGCTTTTAACAGTGCTGGGGCTTTACCTGTTTGCTGATGATTAAAATCCAATGTGATGTTTTTATATTTGAAAGTAGAAAGGAGACAGGTTAAGGAAGAATTAAGGCTAAAGATGTACTGCACAAAGTAAAACAGATAACATTAACTCCTTTCTTTTTTAATTTTTTTTTTGAGACAGAGTCTCACTCTGTTGCCTGGGGTAGAGTGCCATGGTGTCAGCCCAGCTCACAGCGAACTCAAACTCCTGGGCTCAAGCTATCCTTCTGCCTCAGCCTCCCAAGTAGCTGGTACTACAGGCATGTGCCACCATGCCTGGCTAATTTTTTCTATATATTTTTAGTCACTCAGCTAATTTCTTTCTGTTTTTAGTAGAGACAGGGTCTCGCTCTTGCTCAGGCTGGTCTTGAACTCCTTAGCTCAAACGATCCACCCGCCTCGGCCTCTAAGAGTGCTAGGATTATAGGCATGAGCCACCACGCTCAGCCAACTCCTTTCTGATTTATTAATTCATTAGTCTTGTCAACAGAGCAATGGTTGCAGATGGAACATCAGAAGACTGACTTACATAAGGGTAGAATAAGAAAAAGAAGTCAGTAAATTAGACAAAAAAGAAGCTACCAGAAAAGGAAGAATCAACAATATAATATCAAGAAAGTCAAGGGAATAGAAGGAATTAAGGTATAAGTAGCTGGATAAGGCTGAAAGGTGAGAAAAGGCCTTAAGATTCAGCCAGAAAAGGTCATGAGCATTTTGGGCAACATCAAATTCTGTAGAGAGGTCAGGATCAAAGTCAGTATGCAGGAGACAATTATGTAATAAATTAAAATTTATCATGCCTCTCACTGGGCTAAGTACTTTAGTCATTAGGTAGGTATTTTATAGATGAGGAAACCGAGGATTAGAAATATGTTCAAGATCACACAATTATCACAGCGGCAGGTTGTGAACCCTGGCCTGACCAATTCCAAAGTCAACAGCACTTCCATTATGTCATTCTGGGTTTGAGCACAATCATATTTGAAGAATCTGGCCTTATTAAAGGAACAGCATGGTCAAAGAAGGTATTGCTTTTTTGTCTGTTTTTGCTATTGTTTTAAAGGAAGCACTCTGTTGTTTGTAAGTGGCATGGAGATGTAAAGCCTACAGGATCTAGAGTCAGAAAACTTGGTGCTGGTCTTGCCTTTGTGCCTACCACCTGCAGGCTGACTTCTAACTTCTACAAATGGCTCCTCTACAGCCAATGAAATGGGGATGGTGACAGTTGATGCCATACCTGTAGAGTCTACTAAACTGGCTTGAAAGGGCAGTGGGAAGACTCAAATGAGAAACTGGATGTGAGCAGACTGTGTGGAGCACAGCACTGTGGGGTTGGGGCCTGAGGGAGCCCAGTGTGAGCTGGAGGGGCTCAGTGTTCACTGCAAAGGAAGAGATCGCAGGCACAGGAAAGATGCTCCCAACTCCAAAAGTAGTCAAGAAGGCCTTACAGGAGAGGAGGATCTGAAGCAGCTGTGGGGTTTGTGCTGGGAAGTCATAACCACAAGGCAGGCTTTAAACAAATGTGCTGGAGGGCTAGGCTGAGCCAGACAACATCAATCAGATGTCTGCAGTTTTTTCTTTCCCTTCAAGAATGTTCTGCCTCCTGATTCTATGAAAAGCTTAGGAGTTTTATTACTCACATTTTTATGTTTATCTCTAGCTTATCATTTTATTAGAAGTCACCCTTTCATACCTTCTGTTTTCACCTTAGTTTCTCTTTTTCCATTCCTCTCCATTCTGATCAAAAGCCTGATTTTAACTCAGTGCTCTGACACTGGAGTCACGAAGTAAACAGTGTTAGTGTTTGCCACAATGAAAACTGATCTTTTTTCTTCTTTTCATTTTCTATTTTGCCCCCTTTATGTAACTAAATTGTGTTTCAATCGCCACACTCACCATTTGCCATGTGACACATTGGTTATACTGAAAGTTTTAAAGTGGAAATGGATGCTGTAAAAAACCCTCCTTTTGAGCCACACATTTCTGCTTGGTGAACAGCTGAACAAGCTCTTGGGGTCTAGTCCATTAACATCGACCTGCCTTCAAAATAAAGGCAGAATTCAAAGCAATTTAAATGTCACCGGATCTGACATTTCAGGGACTAAAATCAGAACACTGAATGGATAGCACAAAATTAACAACATAAAAATATATTTGAAATGATAAGGGCAATGATGCAAAAGATGGCTTATATCTAGGATAACTGTGGCACTGTTTTCCTGAATTTGAGTATCAATTAAATAGCCCAAATAGGAAACCACAATTTTAAAACCGTAAGTATATTATATATGCATTCTAACTATAGATTCCAAGAATATTAACCTCGAAATGTTTGCTCTCAAATGTGAATGTGAATTAAAGATACATGTATTAAGTGCTTTTAAGTCCATGCTGATATAGCAAACTAAAAACATGATTTGCTTACAAATCAACTCATGGGCAGAGTAGGAAGGAATCTGAAGGTAGTTGATAATAATATGATGTAAAGTTATGATTATCTGACTGCTTACAGATATTAGCACAGAACATACCCATGAGTGATGTGAGTCAGAGTTA
This sequence comes from Propithecus coquereli, assembly GCF_000956105.1. NCBI lineage: Eukaryota > Metazoa > Chordata > Mammalia > Primates > Indriidae > Propithecus > Propithecus coquereli. The sequence continues at coordinate 4,566,430 of NW_012143634.1, read as the reverse complement.
CCATCCCTGTTTTGAAGTGCTGCTTTGTTTATAGACTAGTAACTGGTAACTCTCTCCACTCTCCCCTGTACTTTCTTATTTTGCAATCTCTCAGGGAAATTTTAAAAGCCTTTTTAATCATCTATGTTTAGTGCCCTTATATTTAACTATGATGCCTACATTTACTTAATCAATTCATTTCCCTTTAAAAGGGGAACTAATAATATGGAAAGTAATATTTAATTTTCTAACCCAAATCAGAAACACACTTAAATTAAATCAACCTGCTACATGGCATTAGAACTACTACTAATTTCCTAAGACGTTTGGGCTGTGCAACAATAGTAAAGTGCGTATGCCCTCCAGTGTCTGCCTATCAGACTGTCCCTCAAATCTGGGAGAGTTAGGGAAGCTGTTTCAGGTGGTCTGTTTTAAAAATCATTTTCCTGGAAAGGATTTTTATTATGTATTTTACTAATATTTGTTCTTGTTATAGGAGAATTTTCATACTATCCTTTAAAAGTTAGATGCTACTTTCCAAGTACCATAATTCTGCAGCAAGCTAATTTGAACATGGGTTAAAAATAATTGGGTTATTTACATATATGATTGAAGAAAGGAACAATTTCTGACATTCTTAGCATTGGAGTAGCAGTCTCAACCTGAAATATCTAACTCAAAAGACCTAAATTTAAGAGTTACTTTGTCTAAAACCATTCAATAATTATTTAAATGAGCACCATTCAATATCATGTGAGTCACATATATAATTTTAAATTTACCAGTAACCACATTAAAAAACTAAAAAGGTAAAATTTATTTTAGTAACATTTTATCCAATCCAACGTATACAAAGTATTATTTCAATATGTAGCCATATTAAAATTATTAATAAAATGTTACATTTTTTGTATTATGTCTTTGAGATCCAGTGTGTGTTTTATACTTATAGTGGATCTCAGTTTGGTCTGGTCACATTTTAAGTACTCAATAGCCACATGTGGTTAGTGGCCACCAAATTGTAATGGTGCAGCTCTAGATAAATCGATTTGCTTTAATTCCTATCATCTCTCCATTGTGAGTTCTTCTGCAATTCTTACACAGATATTTGTAAAATCAGTCATTCATGAAAGAATCTAAACTCTGATGTGTTTTTAAAAACTACTTCCACAGAAGGAAATTCTATAGCTTAATAACCCAAATCCATAATTTAAGAACTAAATCTGGAATTTCTTCACTATTGCTAATCTAAATCCTTCATTTGTTCCGAAATTTTAAATTATTTTATCTTGATGAATTTACCAAAGGATACACAGTCAACATCCACTGTACAGAAGCCCTTTGTATGTTTCAAAATTGAATGACTTTTTAGATTTTATCACTAGGCTATGCAGTGCAACATCTGAGAGTTTACTATGCAACCTTTGAGATTTTAAAACACCCCTTCATTAAGTCCTCACTTAATGATTGCAATAACCCTATTTTATTTATATATATTTATGTATATTTATATATACCACCCCCATTTTTCAGAGGAAGAAACTCAGGTTCAGTGATATAAATAAGTTGCTGAAAATCACACAACTAATAAGTGGAGAGAGCCGGACTAATAGTCAGTCAAAGCCTCATGCTCTTTATATTATACCACAGTGGCTCCTGGGGCTGCGAGATCCAATCACACAACAGTGCTAATGTAGTAACACTGACTTAGGTAACAAGCTATCAAGACTGTTACAGAACCAGCCTATTTCAGCTGCTCTGTAATTAGTGATGGTTAGAAACTAGATACTCATCTTTTCCTGACAAATATATAAATATTTTCATTAATTTCCAAACAATTTCCAGGTTGTGTTAGAAACTCAACAGTTAAACAAAATTCACTAAGAGCTGACCCAGGCTCCAAATTCAAATAAAGAGTATTCTAATCTAGTCACAGAAAGAATTACAAATATTAGTGTGTTCATTTGAATAAATATTAATAACAAAATAAGTAAATGAAAGTCAATTTCCTTGGTGTACTGAAATTAATGACCATATGATATTTTAGAAAAGAAGTCCAAGCAGAACCTTGGAAGGATTATAGCAGCAAAGTCAATTTCTATTGCTGAGTTCCACCTTTATCTAATAACCAATTTGAAGACTAAAGATCTCAGCTGCCTTTGGCAATAACACAGGTCAGTTTGGCTTTAATGAGGCTATCTTCTTCGCTGACCTTCGGGAAAGCTGACCTTCTCAATTACTGAAGATTAGAGGAATAGATAGGCCCACACAATAATCTGGGTTAACTGGGTAAATTAATAATTTCTGATATTTTAAACATTTTACTACCACCCCTATACATTTTCTTATCTTTTTTTCACACACAAAGAGAAATCCAAGAGGCTTCTAATTTCTTTGAAGTTTTGCCCATTTTTTTTAATCCTATGGCCTAAAATCTCATCTATTAGGTAAATAAAGGAAGCAGCATACCATTAATTGACAATGTTTTACTGATGTAAAACTTTTACTTAAATAGGCAAATGTGTATTAATTAGAAATCCATCTTAACTGCATTAAGCATTTACAAATTAATGAGGTTTTGGTAATATATTTCCCAGTTTTCAGTTTTGATAAGTGTAATGAATGTATTAAAGCAGCCTGCCTTGTAGAATACCAAATTTAAACTAAATTCAACACTATATGTATGAATAGTTGTAAAATATAATAAAGCCAATTACTGTGAGAATTACTTGTCTTTCCTCTTATTTTCATTAGGAAGAACTGGTAAATAATTACTAAAAGTGCCATTTATTTCCTAGGGATTTACATTTTAAAAATTCCAGGTCATTTCTAATCAATATTGAAGCACTATAAAACATTGAGCTTAATAATTTGATATTAATAAAGATTCCAGGTGACCAATTCAATGTTTATTAATATTTAAGAAAAACATTTGCTTAAAAAGCCATTTGTGGATAAGAGCCAACATTAGATTAAAAAGAACCCAAATTACATGTCTCTTAGAAGATGTAACTCTGAGTCTTTTATTCAAGGAGTTAACATGAATTTGTTGAAAATCTATTTTGGACACAACTAATAAAATGGAGAGATGTTAATCATATAGATATAAGAAAAAGGCAGAAGTGACTAAAATCCAAACTAAATAAAGTTCCAGTATTAAGAGTTTTTCTCAGATATACAAATGACCATATTTAGATCATATTTTATATATGATAAAAATAGAAATACAATGTTCTAAACTTGTCTAAAGTAGAATTCTTCTGTTGGTTTTCATTTTGGGAAATGAAATCAGCGCATTTACTATGATAAAAACTAAACACCTATTTCAACATGGTACTCCTTACTTTATGAAAGAAAATTAGAGAAATATCAGTTTATAACTCAATTACTTTTCAATGCTGAAGTCTTAAAAATCATATGTATTAGTGCCTGCGGGAACTTCGTGGGATGATAGACTGCATACATTTGTTAAAACTCATTGAACTGTACAATTAGATGGGTTCATTTTTTGGGGGGGTTCATTTTTTTGTGCATAAATTCTTCAATAAAGTTTAAAAAGCAAAAGAGAAGTTACTGCAATAAAACAGGAATTCGACTAACATGTTAAAGTCAAAAATGTTAGGCACATACCTGTTTTATACTTTCCTAATTGCGTTATCTATAATTTACTTTCTATTTTTATTTATTTATTAATAGCTGAGGAGCCCAAAAAGGACATACTGACAGGATAGACTTCTTTATGACCCACTTCTCCCTCAAACCTCCTTTCTCCAGGATGGGGCCAGCCCAGGGAATACTGCCAGCACAGCTAAAAATTTTCTCAGAAAGCAATTTGTGGTCTGTTTCAAAATACAAATAAATGAATGGCTGAGGCCGAGATTCTCTATGACATAGTGAAATGATTATCAAAGTTTTTTTTAATAACATGGGTTTCCCCATCCAGCCACAGAATCTTTTTGTCAACAAAATCTCATAAAATAGTATAAAACAAATTTATAGTAAAAAAAAGTACCAATATGTGATACTAATTTTAAAAAGGACCAATACAAACAAGAAGCTGATTGTTTTGATAAATAACTTGAAATCAGGGATACTGATAACCCTGTAGACTGATGGTCTCAACTACCAGATTACTTCTATATTTTACTTTGTTGGTCTACTGCCCAAATTCTGATTTATACCAAGATAGTTGCTAAATAACAGGTGTGTGGAAGTTAAATTGCCTGTCTTGTCTTAATTTTTTTTAAAC
>NW_012143634.1:4557927-4561357 GCF_000956105.1 Propithecus coquereli | reverse complement strand
TATCATTTTAGCCTTTTGCCCCCAAATCCAGCACTTTACTGTGTGAAATGCATGAAGTTACCATAAAGTGTGCTTTTCTTCTTTCAATGAAAAATTACAGAAAGTTTCCTTGGGGACTTTCTATGTGGCCTAATTTTCTGTTTCCCATCTTTTTATTTTTATTTTTATTTTGAGACAGTGTCTTGCTCTATTTCCCAGGCTTGAGTGCTGTGGTGTCAGCCTAGCTCACAGCAACCTCAAACTCCTGGGCTCAAGCAATCCCCCTGCCTCAGCCTCCTGAATAGTTGGGACTACAGGCATGTGCCACCACGCCTGGCTAATTTCTTTCTATTTTTAGTAGAGACAAGGTCTCACTCTTGCTCAGGCTAGTCTCGAACTCCTCACCTCAAGCGATCCTCCCACCTCAGCTTCCCAGAGTGCTAGGATTATAGGCGTGAGCCACCATGCCCGGCCTCTGTTTCCCATCCTGATGTTGAAATAATATAAACTGTTTACTTACTGGAGTATGTTTACATACATAAAATAGATATATTTTGGAGCGTCTGCCAAATAATGATGCTAAGGGTTTTCCCTATTTGTTGTAGATTGAATGCCAAGATATGTATTTCCTTACTCTTTAAAGAATATATATTTTATTTCAGATTATGGGGGTACAAATGTTTTGGTTACATGAATTGCTTTTGCACAATATAAGTCAAAGTTATAAGTGCACCCATCACCCAGATAGAGTACATTGTACCCATTAGGTATGATTTTACCTGTCACCTCTTTCCCCCTCCCACCTGCTTGATTACTGTTGAGTTTTACTTTCATATGTGCACAGGCATGCTGATCAATTAGTTCTAATGTAATAGTGAGTACATGTGGTATTTGTTTTTTCATTCTTGTGATACTTCACTTAAGACAATGGTCTCCAGTTCCATCCAGGTTGTTACAAAAGGTATTAATTCATTTTTTTTATGGCCGAGTAGTACTCCAAGGCATACATATACCTCATTTTATTAATCCACTCATGAATTGATGGGCACTTGGGTTGATTCCCCATCTTTGCGATTGTGAATTGTGTTGCAGCAAACATTCAAGTGCAGGTGTCTTTTTGATAAAATGGCTTTTTTTCCTTTGGGTAAACAGCCAGTAGTGGGATTGCTGGATCAAATGGTAGGTCTACTTTTAGTTCTTTGAGGAATCTCCATACTATTTTCCATAGAGGTTGTACTAGTTTGCAGTCCCACCAACAGTGTGTAAGTGTTCCTTTCTCTCTGCATCCATGCCAGCATCTGTGCTTTGGGACTTTTTGAGAAAAGCCATTCTCACTGGAGTTAGGTGATATCTCATAGTGGTTTTGATTTGCATTTCCCTGATAATTAGAGATGTTCAGGATTTCTTCATATATTTATTGGCCATTAGTCTATTTTCTTTTGAAAAGCTTCTGTTCATGTCTTTTGCCCACTTTTTAACGGGTTGATTTTTTTCTTGCTGATTTGCTTAAGTTCTTTGTACATTCTGGTTATTAGCCCTTTATTGGATGTATAGCATGCAAATATTTTCTCCCATTCTGTAGGTTGTCTATTTGCTCTGTTGATTGTTTCCTTTGCTGTGCAGAAGCTTTTTAATTTAATGAAGTCCCACTTATTAATTTTTGTTGTTGTTATGATTGGCAATGAGGTTTTCCTTCATAAATTCTTTGCCTAGGTTGATATTTAGAAGAGTTTTTCCAACATTTTCTTCTATAATTCTTATAGTTTCATATATTAGGTTTAAGTCTGTTGTTATCCATCGTGAATTAATTTTTGTGAGTGGTGAGAGGTGCGGATCGTGTTTCAATCTTCTACATGTGGCTATCCAATTTTCCCAGCACCATTTATTGAATGGGGATTCTTTTCCCCAGTGTACGTTGTTGTCTGCTTTGTCAAATATCAGATGGCAATATGAGGATGGTTTTATATCTGGGTTCTCTGTTTGATCCATTGGTCTGTGTCTCTATTTCTGTGCCAGTACCATGAGGTTTTGCTTACTATAGCCTTGTAGCATAGCTTGAAGTCTGATAAAGTGATGGCTCTGGATTTGTTCCTTTTGCTTAAGGTTGCTTTGGCTATTCTGGCTCTTTTCTGGTTCCATACAAAGTGTAGAATTATTTTTTCTAGATTGGAAAAAAATGATGTTGGTATTTTAATGGGGATTGCACTGAATCTGTAAATCACTTTGGGTAGTATAGACATTTTAACACTGTTGATTCTGCCGATCCATGAGCATGATATGTTTTTCCATTTGTTTACTTCCTCTGCGATTTCCTTCCTCAGTGATTCGTAGTTCTCCTTGTAGAAATCTTTTACCTCCATGATTAAATATATTCCTACGTATTTTATTTTCTTTGTAGCTACTGTGAAAGGTATTGAGTTTTTGATTTGATTCTCAGCTTGACTGTTGTTGGTGTATAGAAATGCTGATTTGTGTACATTGATTTTGTAACCTGAAACTTTGCTGAATTTATTTATCAATTCCAGGAGTCTCTTGGCAGAATCTCTGGGGTTTTCTAAATATAAGATTATATCATCAGCAAAGAGCAATAGTTTGACCTCTTCTTTCCCCATTTGGATACACTTTATTTCCTTCTCTTGCCTGATTGCTCTGGCTAGGACTTCCAGCACTATGTTGAATAAAGTGGTAACAGTGGGCAACCTTGTCTAGTTCCAGTTCTAAGTGGGAATGCTTTCAACTTTTCCTTATTCAATATGATGTTGGCTGTGGGTTTTCTGTATGTGGCTTTTATAATTTTGAGGTATATTCCATCTATGCCTATTTTGTTAGGAGTTCTTATAAAAGGGTGCTGAATTTTGTCAAATGCTTTTTCTGCATCTACTGAGATGATCACATTGTCTTTGTTTTTGCTTCCATTTATGTGGTGAATCACATTTATGGATTTATGTATGTTGAAGCATCCTTGCATCTCTGGGATGAAGGCCACTTGGTTGTGGTGGATTATTTTTTTGATGTGCTGCTGAATTCGGTTTGCTAGAATTTTACTGAGAATTTTTGCATCTATATTCATAAGGAATATTGGTCTGTAGTTTTCTTTTTTTTTGTTGTATCCTTTCCTGGCTTTGGTATCAAGGCAATACTGGCTTTGTAGAATGAGTTGGGGAGGATTCCTTCCTTCTTGATGTTATGAAATAATTTCTGCAGTATGGGTACCAATTCTTTTTTGTAAGTCTAATAAAATTTGGCTGTGAAACCATCTAGTCTGGGACTTTTTTTGGTTGGAATTTTTTTATTGCTGCTTCAATTTCACTACTTGATATTGGTCTGTTCAGGAGTTCTATTTCCTCCTGCTTGAGCCTTGGGAGGTTGTGTGCTTCCAAGAATTTGTCCATTTCCTCAACATTTTCAAGTTTATGTACATAGAAACTTCTATAGTATTGAGACATGATGT
>NW_012143634.1:4541781-4543217 GCF_000956105.1 Propithecus coquereli | reverse complement strand
TAAACACAGTAGTCTAAATGCATGCATTTCTCTGCTACCTCTTGAAGCCCAACTAATATTTCAGTAAAGTCATTAAAAATGCATAGACCTACAATGAGAGAGGAGGCAACAGCATATTAAGTAGGTAAACAAAATCTTGGATGGCAGAAAGTAAATGGACAAAGTTAGCAGATCAAAGAAATCTGAAATCCAAATTTGGCAACCATTAAGATGTGTCTCTCAATCTCTCATTGCAGGAGTGCAACAGGGAGTGAAATTGACTGACAACCTAAGGTGCAGCACTATGGATTCATCACTACATTCCCATCGATGCCATGCTTCCCACCAGATACTCTCAGCTAGTGACTAAGAGCAGCAGGAATACTAAAGCAGGCTCATTCCTGTGAGATATGGGGCTCTGATGATCAACTTTGGCTCAAGGACTCCCAATAGGTCTTTCTAAGACATCCTTGAAACTGTACCTTAGTCTAAGAATTTTCCTACCCAACTCTTTCTTTACTTCCTTTCTCCTTCAAAGAGGTCAGACCTGTATAACCTCTGATGGCTCTCCCAGCTTCCTCCAGCTCCCTACCCACTCATTTTCACTCACAGGTAGTTTCCCAATAAATTTCTTGCACATCTAATCCTTTCTTAACATCTGCTTTTTGTAGAACCTGAACACACAAAGCTTGCAACAAGGCAAGCCAGTATGAACCAAGCTAATATGCCTATCACAATTGTTCCTAAGAAAGATTTAGGAATAGGAAACACCAGGTATCTTTGAAGGCAGGGGGTACATGGCGGAGCAGGTAACAGGAGGATTGGCTGAATCTTTATAGGAGCAGTCTGACCCCAGATATCCTTAATCAAGCAAATTATCCCTCCCCCACTTTTGGAGGTTTTGGACACCAGACTCATACCTCAGGCCAAAATGAGGTACTGTACATAAACAGGAAGATTAACCAGAAAGTTCATGTGTTAAACATATTAAAATAAAAACCCCCAGCCTCTGTTTTCTGGGTGGCTCGTGAAACCACTGTGACCAGACTTAGATTCCCCTGTGTTACTTCTACCACGTACACAAACTGCTAGCCCCAGGTAGAAGATCAGACGATCGAAAGATTCTTCTCTGTCAAACTGACCTGCTTAAGAACAAAAGATCTACAGATAATGGACTTCCATGGGGCTCTAGAAAAGTGGCTCAGTCCTTGTCTGATCACCTATAATTAGGTTACCCATATAAACAGTTTCCAGGCACTTATTTAACACTTCCCTCTTAAAAATAAAGGAACAGTCAAAGATCAGATATTTGAAGAAAGTCTCTAAAAAAGAGTGAGCCTAAAACAAACACAAAGATTTTCCAAGGAAACTGTTTCCTATATAAGCAAGGCAAAGAAAATTTCAAAAAACTATTTTGAGATGGGTAGGAATAATACTAAACCTATGAAACAAGAGTA
>NW_012143634.1:4539435-4541731 GCF_000956105.1 Propithecus coquereli | reverse complement strand
GCTCAGAGCCAGTGAAAACAAGCAGATGAAAGGCAGAGCCTTAACTCCTCTTCACTAAAGAATCATTTGTCACTTAGTAATAACAAAAGGCCTAATTCATGACACAATATTATGGGAAACAAGCACAATCAATACCTTATTTAGGTCATTCTAGATAAGTGACTTTTCCTGATAGGGTAAAAACTTGTCCTGGTTTGCATGGGACTTTCTGGTTTTAGGACCGAGAACTTTTCCAGGTTGAAAGTCCTGTGTCCCAAGAACCCACCCTCAGTCCCAGGCAAATCAGGATGATTGGTCACCCTACTTCCAGAGATCTGGCACTTATCCTTTTAAGCATGAACATTTTCTGCAGGGAGGAAGTTATGATATAATAGATAAAACAAGAGACTTGTAGTCAAAAGGCCTGTCTTTAAATCTTGTCTCCATCAGGATTATAGATCAGTAGCCATATAACCTTTGAATGTCAGTTTCCTCATCTGTAAAATGGAAAGAATAAGATAATAGCTCCCATACAATGTTTTAGTTATAACTGGATGATTAATAAAGTACATCAAAGTGCTTGGCATGGTGCATGACACAGAGCATATGCATAATAAATTTTGTTTTCTTTTACTTTGACCATTTTTGGTGGATATCATTCCTTCTTATCTTTAACAAATGTCAATTAAACCAAGTTCGAAGAAAAGAAGGCAGCAATGTGAACATCTGTTACTAAACCACATTGCTATATACTGTAGTTCTATGTCTACTTTAAGTTTGTAGTTTTTCATCTACAAGTTTGTTTTTGGAAATCACACAACATAGCTCATAAAGAACTGAAGTTGACCATAGGACTACTTAGAAAAAAACTGGTACAGTCGAAGTGTCTAATAAACAAGGATACTGTTAAAAAAAAAACAGAATTCACATAGCTATATGTGTATAATCTACTGACTACTAGCATCATTATTCTTTCAGACACCCCTTAGATTTACCCTCACACCATCTACTGCTTCTCCACTTCCTATACACAGCTGCTAAAACCTGTCCATTCTATTCCTGCAATACCTGTCAAAACTATCTTCCTCTTACTATTACCCTAGTTTCAGCCCTCATTGATTCTTGTCTGGATCGCAGAAAAGATCTTTTAATGGGTTTCTTTGCCTCCAGTCTCTTCTTTTCATTCTACTCATTAAAGTGTCACCATAGTTTTACCTTAAGGCAGATATTATCATATTACTCCAAAAACCTTCATTTTGCTCCATTCCACACACCAAGACATTATAATCCCTCAGCATGGCTTTGAAAGCCTTCCAAAAATGATTCTAAGTCCAACAACTTAACTAGGGTCCACAGATCTATTTAGCAGCATCCCTAGAAATAGAACCTAGCTCTCTTGCTTCTTAGTCAAGTAATTTAGCTTTCTCTTTTCTTTCTTTCTTTTTTAATGTCACACATATCTACATTCCTTTCCAGCAGCCTCTTCCTTCAGCCTTACTGACCTCCATCCTGAACCACCTGTAGCTTCAGCAGCACCCCCCCTGCTCTCTGTGCTCTGAAAAATGCTGCTCCCTCTGTTTGACACTCCATGTGTTTCCTTCTCTGCCAAATAAAGCCCAAGACATTCACCCAGATCACTAACATTTTACCTCAAAGTTCTCTTTAACAATCTCCCCAGCTGAGGGAGGCATACCTTGTTGCGATCTAGCAACAGCCTTCAAACATGCCTCAGGATCTCAGCATTTACCAAATTATACCACTTCTGGAGATTTACATTCCTGCCAGTACTGTTGGAAGGCAGTACCAAGCACACAGGACCTATTTGATCAATGTCTATTATACCTCTCCTGTCTCATATCAAAGTATATGTATCACTGAATCAGAGAATGTTAGAAACAGGAGTGACAGACACTAAGAGAGCCATCATCACATGCTCCTCTCCATCCTCACTTTTAACTCAGAAGGAAAATGAGGCCTTAGAAAGACAAGTGACATGCCCTAAGTCACACAGATAGTTCACAGCACAAGTGGAAGATGAAGTCAGGTCTCTGATTCCCAATCCAACAATCTCTCTGTTACCCCATACCCTATGTGGAAGAAGACACTAAAAATGTCCACGCTGTGAGGCAATCTACTCCAGGTGGCATATTCGCACTGATTAAATACTTTTCAGAGAATGACCAAGAAATGCCACCTACTTGCAGATAACTGGGTATGAATGTTATTCTGTACACATTTTATTAACATGACTTAAAATAGAAAACTTCAAGGTACTACCACTATTGAATGTACTGGCTTCAAACAAAAGTAACATATG
>NW_012143634.1:4536524-4538903 GCF_000956105.1 Propithecus coquereli | reverse complement strand
GAGGCAAAGAGCAGCTAAGTAAGCCACCCACGGCACTAGTAAGCTGCAGAGCAAGGATTTGAACCAAGGCAGTCTGGCCCTGGCCTCTATGCTCTTAACACTTAGCTGTACTGCTTCTTAGGTCTGCAACTACTCAATTCTGAAGGTGAACTTTATAGGTAAACTATTTCTCTGTATTATTTCTAAAAGTGGGAATATAAGTCTCAGAGCAGAGCTTGATCAGAGCAAATTTCAGTAATGATATCATAATACCTTTCAAAAAATCTTAGTTTAGTCCTTTCGATTTAAGTCACCTGATTATATTTTTGAAAAACTAGTTTTCTGTTAAGACACAGAATCATTAAAAATACAATGACTAGGCAGGGCTTCTGGAATTGTGTGAGGAGCTTAGGGAAACCTCTCCCCTGGAGAGATATATTTAGCCGGTCAAAATTAACAAAGATAATCATTCAAAGTCTCTGGAGATTGCTCAAAGGGTTTACAAGAAATTTAAAGTAATTATTCAATAAAATCTATAGAAACATGGTAAGAACAATGGGAGGCTGTAGTGTTCAAGATACGGATCATAAAGGGACTGTACCTGTCCCCCAAAACTTCTGTTTTGCTTGTTCTAAGGGGCCCAGCAGCTGAGTGGCAGCTCTGTTCTATGAGGTAGAAGAGCTCTTCAGGGTGGATTTGGCAGCTGGTAAACATTGGCAGATCCCATTTTCCACAGCTCTATGCTGTGGAAGGCCTATATTGAGCAGGTGGCAGAAGCTAACGGCAGCATCCATCCCCCCACCTTCAACTCCAGTTAAATACAGAGTACTCAGGTTAGGAAGCTGGTAGAGTATGTCCCTCTGTCCTACATAGCTCTGTGTTTCAAGAGAGCTATAGACGTGGGTTTGATAGCACCTGGTGAACACTGGCAGATGTCATGCTCCCTGGCTTTGGGCTGTGGAAGACCCATACTGAGTGGCAGTAGAGCCAGGATGGGGGGCACCAGTTCATGTTCCCTCCTCCCCCGCAAAGCTCCTGCTTCACAGGGAGCATCTGGGTAAAACAGCCAGTGAGGAATGAGTTCTCCATCTTCCCCAGCTCCTGCTTCATAGTGCAGAGATTCTGCTCAGAGGAGGGTATAGCAAGCCTCCTTGGGTCCCTGACTAGGGACCCAACTTTAATTGGACCAGACTATGGAACAATTTGTATCACAGGGCATTGTCACAAAGCAATAAGCTAGCAATTAGTATAGTGTAACACCAATAGCAGTAGTGAAAAATGCATGCATAGGGATTATGCCTATCTTGAAGAGAGATATCAGAGATTGCAATGAACTAGTCCAGCAAATCACTAAACAAGCAAACAAGCACTCCAGAACAATCCCTGGAGTGGAGGAAGGGTGTCAGTATCCACAGTTGCTATATCAAAAAGCTAGAAGACATGCAAAATGAGGAAAGTATGACCCTTACACAGGGGAAAAAAGGGCAGAAAATAGAAATTGCCTTTGGTGGGGGGCAGATGTTGGAAATAGCAAAAAAGACTTCAACATAGCTATGACAAATATATTCACAGAACTAAAGGAGATCATATTTGAAGAATTAAAGGAAGGTGTGACAACAATGTCTCTTCAAATAGGGAACAGATTTGAGCTGGCAGAAGAATTAGCAAACTTGAAGATAGATTGATAGAAATTATGCAATCTGAAGAACACAGAGACAAAAGAATAAAGAAAAAATGAAAAGAACCTCAGAAATGTGGGACACGATTAAGCACACCAACATATGCATAATGGGAGTACCAGAAGAAAAGGATAGAGAAAAAGGAGTCCAAAAAATACTGATATAAAGATTGAATGAATAAATAAATAAACAGGGGAAAATGGACAAATCTTTCATGTAGAAGATTTTAAAATACTAATCAGGTTATCTGATTCTATTCTTTGAGACTTCATAAATCTGTTTCTCTTTGTCTATCCCAATTGCCACTTGGGAATTTGCTGAATTTATCATTTATCTTGTCTAGATCATTGCAAAAGCCTTCAAATTTCATCCCCATACTACAGCCAAAGAGTTCTTTCTAAAATGAAAATTCAATCATGTTTCACTACAGTTCCCCCTACCTATACTCACAACCTATTCCCCTTAGACATAGCTTACTGGTCTATTTGGAGTTTCGCAGAATCACTACAGTATTTATTTTCTAAAAAGAGGCTCCTAACCCACACCCTATACCTACTAGATTGGCCCGATCATAGCTTACTGTAACCTCGAACTCCTGGCGTCAAGTGATCCTCCCGCATCGGTCTCTCAAAGTGCTAGGATTACAGGCGTGAGCCACTGCACCCAGCCCTACTTATGTCTTTATCCTTAGCTTTTGCTCTCACAGAAAGTTCCAAATGGG
>NW_012143634.1:4523444-4525309 GCF_000956105.1 Propithecus coquereli | reverse complement strand
CCCATGGTACTTTATCATTCTTAAAAAACTGTCTTAACGCAGAGTTACAATAAAAATAATGGCCAGTGACAAGGTCTCCAATCTCCCTTAGATTTCCAATCATGTGCAAATAAAAGGAAGATGGCATCAGAACCTACCCATAAGTGTTGCTTAAAAGATGCCTGACTTGACCTTTTAAAATAAAAAGAAAATAGTGAAAATGTGACCCAAGAAAGACTACAAAACCTGGAAATAGGCCCCAAAAGTATTGCATCCCAGACTCTCAGTTCTGAAGCTGATCCCTTAATTGCCACAGCTGCCCATTCCCTTCAAAGGCAGTACACCATGATGTTTGAGTCCGTTTTCTGCTGCTATAACATGTTATCACAGACTGGGTAATTCATAAACACTTGAGGTTTATTTGGCTCATGATTCTGGAGGCTGAGAAGTCCAACAGCATGGCATGAGTATCTGGAAAGGGTCATCCCATGGCAGAAGGGCAAGTGAGCCCATGAGACAGCAAGAGAAAATGAGCCCAAACTCATCCTTTTATCAGCAGTGCACTCCTGTGATAACCAGTCCACTCCTGCAACAATGACATTAATCCATTCATGAGGACAGAGCCCTCATGACCTAATTACCTTTTAAAGGCTCTACCTCTTAATACTGTCACAATGGCAATTAAATGTTAACATTTTTGGTGGAGACATTCAAACCACAGCACATGGTGATGATGAACAAGGTCTTGGGAGTTTGACAAAACTGAGTTTGAATCTGCGCTCTGCCATTTACTCAACTGATATGTCAGTGTGAACCAGTCATTTAACCTTTATAAAGCTTCAGTTCCTTCACCTGTAAAATAGGCATAATATGGCATATTTATAACAGGATTGTAAAGAGAACTAATGAGACACCTCTTAGCAAGGTGCCTCACACCACTAAAATGCTAAATAAGTGTTAACTATTGTTGGTATATTTTTGTATTATTAATTCTCATCACTGTAAAACTCTATTCTTCTATTTAAACCTCACAAATTTCCGTTCTTTATCACAATGGAAACACAGCAATAGTCTTCCAACCAGAGCATCAGTAGAAACAAGCTAAGCTCTACCACTGTATTTGACAAAATTCTGTAACGGCAGTCATTAGAATTAAGATTCTTTGAAATCACATTAAAAACCATGATAAGAACTTATACTTCTAACCATGAAAATTTAATTGTGACAGAATTTTCTTTCCCACTAAACTAGAAAACTGAACAAAATGTATGAAACAGATATTTTCAGACACTGAGACAATCTCAGTAAAATACTGTGATTCCTATCGGAAGAGAAATGAATGGAGTGAAAACCTAATGATAGCCTGGCTTACTCCTGGAAGCAATCTCCAGTACTCAGCATAGGAGGGAAAACAAAGCAGAGCACACCAATGTCATTGAGTAGAGGAGACAGAGAACACATTTTGGGGAGGACGAAGATGGAATGTTCAGGACAGAGTATCAGAGAGAAGTGAGATAGGTACAGAAAAAGCCTCAATAATCTGCACAAAGAACACTATGGGTCTTTACCTTAATACTTTGTGCGTGCACAGTTTGAAACTCCGCAAGGTTGGGCAAAGAGAGTAGGGAGACATTGGAGTTCTAAACAGGCACAGTAGAGACACTTCATTGAATGCTAATTCACACCTAAGCACTGGACCTAAATTAAGCACTAGAATAAAGGCTACTCTAGATATGGACTAATGAAGGAAGCAGCAAATTGTAAAACATAACCAAAAGAAAAACCAATAAATACAAATAGACCTATAAATGATAGATATTGCAGGCATTACAAGGCAGGAACTTCAAAATAGCTTAGGAATATGCTCAAGGACTTAAAAGAAAGCA
>NW_012143634.1:4521027-4523394 GCF_000956105.1 Propithecus coquereli | reverse complement strand
ATTTATTGTTTAAACTTCATTTATTAGCTAATTTAGTATACATTCTCCTCTATAATATTAAAAAAACTCTTTTGTTAAAATAGACATTTAAAAAGCATTATCTAAATGGTGGTAATACCCATTCAGGTTTAAGAGACTTTGAAATAAATACATGGCTCTGTACTGCAGACTGATGGCTTTCCTACTTTAACATAAGCACTTATTTTATACTGTCCCAATTCATAAGAAGCTTGATCCACTATTAATGGAGTACTAAAAACCACAATTATAATGTTTTTTTTTCTTGTTTTATTTCTTGGTTAATTACAATGTTCAAACAGACCACTGGAAATAACTCCCTTTTAAAATTCTCAGTTTTGTCCATTTTTATTCTTTCCTGCTTTTAAAAATATGGCATGGCTCTCATTAATGTCATTAGTTGCAATGCCTGCTGAGAGAAAATGCTGACTTCGTGAACATGGAATCAATTTTCTGAATTAAAAGGGTTTTTGTGAGGCTACTTTTGTATTTATTTTCTCAGAAGCCTTCACTGTAGGAAATACTTTAAGTAGTGTGGTAGGTGCTAGATTACCAAATTTACATTTATGTAATGAAATCACATGAAACTTCTTGAACATGTTCCTTCACCGCTTTCAGCCTACCTACAATGTATAAGGAAGCACACAAACACCTTAAGAAGTTTCCTTCTTTAGAAAGGACAGACAACATTTCCTAGTTTTATATTTGTGGATTTAGGGACAAAGGTTACTCTTGAGTGAAGCAATATATAGTGAGTGAAAAGAGATTAGGAAAACTAGGGGGCATGTGCAGAAAAGGGAGGCAGAAAAGGGAAGAGCGCATCATATGCAGAGTTTGAGAGTGACTAGGTTAAGAGGTCCAGGACAGAAGAGCCAGGAGTAGCCAAGCAATACCATGGATAGGCTTCATGGCCACTACTAGAGGACAGGCAAACCCAAGGCATAACCAAAATTACTTTAAGGAGAGACATCAAATTCAAAGATGCAAAGTCAGACTCAGGACCCTGAGACAGAGTAAAGACAGGGCCCCCAGGAGCCAACATGGAGATAGGAAGGACAATGCCTAGCACAGACTTGTCTACTCCTGTGACAAAGTACCATAGGTGGGCTGCTTTCATAAGTCTAGGCTAGTATGACAACAGCCTCACTGCATAAGTCTATAAGAGAAAGTTCAACACCTTATGAGGTAGGACTGTTAAAGAAACAAAGAGTACAGAGAGGTGAGGTGCAGAATAGAAACCTGGAATGAAAATAATGGTTGGAGTAAGATAGGGAATAAAGGGGTTGATGGGCTTTTAAAAGGACAGTATACAGCAAATCAGACTATCTGGTACCTTCTGACTTTAGAGGGACTAAAATTAATAGCAAATATTTAGAAATAGCATATATTCATATGACATACCTCTCTGCCTCATACTTTATGATCAGATATCTAAATATTTTAAATGTTGGGATGTATTCACTAGGATGCTTACAAATACTACTGAAATGACATTAAATATAATAGAAACAAAAGATGGCAAAAGCTTTTTACTCACTGTTCTCTAAAATGGATATGGGTAAAAATGAAAATAAGCATTACTGGATCAGTTACTGTATGTCAAAGAGAGGTGTATATATTTTAAAAAGTATTTTAAAATTCTGTAAGTTTCTTGAGGGTGAAGGCTATATATTGTTCATCTCTGTTTACCATACAATGCCATGCGCTACGCTTGACAGATGGGACACATAGTAGACAATAAATATTTACCAAATGAGATTTTGAAGGATCTGGATCCAGTGGAATATCCTAGAACTATGAAAAGAAACAAGGACAATCTAAATATCCTGCTATGGAGTGAACTCCAGAACATCTATTATTTAGTGAAAAAAGAAGATGTAGAATAGTGTATAGAATATGCTACCTTTTATCCAAGAAGGAGGGAAATGTGTGTGTCTACATATGTGTTTTTATAACAACATTTATAATTTTAAAGAAAAGACAATGAAGAATAAACTAAAAGCTAATGAAAATGATTACTTATGGAAGAAAGAGGGAACAGGGGTGGAAAATACACTTCTCTAAATGTACCTTCTTTTAGAGTTTGTCTTTGGAACCATGTAAATGTTTTACATAGTTATAAAAAATTAAATCACAATGAAAAAATACCTAAAAATAAAAATAATGCAAATAACCTAATAATATAGCAAGTTGATGGCTAAACCAGAAAGAGAATAATTACTTTAAGCAAATTTTTTTATTTATAAAACCTTTTTTTTGGAGATAAGGCCTCACTCTGTCACCTGGGCTAGAGTGCAGTGGCATCATCATACCTGGCTGCAGCCTCAAACTCCTGGGCTGGGCTCAAGC
>NW_012143634.1:4513805-4518035 GCF_000956105.1 Propithecus coquereli | reverse complement strand
GTATTTGAGTTTAAATATATGAAAATTAAACAACAACCTTCTAAATACCCAATGGGTCAAAGCAGAAATCTAAGGGGAAAATATAAAGTATTCTGAACTGAATAAAATTTGAAATGTCACTAAAGCAGCACTTGGGGGAAATTTATGGTATTTAACACCTATAATAGAACAGAAGAAAGGCCTCAACTCAATGATCTTAGTTTCCAACTTAAGAAACTAGAAAAAGATGAGAAAATCAAATTAAAATAAATCCATAAAAGGAAAAAATAAAGACCAAAGTCAGAATAAATGAAATAGGAAAAAATAAAACAACTGAAAAAAAAAAAGAAACGAAAGACTGGTTTTGAAATAGATCAATGAAATTGATAAACCTCTAGCCAGACTTATGAGGAAAAAAATAGATATGAACTAATAATATTAAGGACAAAGAGAGGTCACATCACTAAAGGTTTTACAGATTTAGCAAGGATAATAAATGTTACGAATAACTTCATGCCAATAAAGTTACCAACTTAGATAAAATGGACAAATTTCATGAAAGACACAAACTACCAAAGTTGACTTAAGAAGGAATAAACTGAATAGCTCTATACTATAAACAATAGAATTTTTAGTTAAAAACCATCCCTCAAAGAAAACTCCAGACCCAGTTGGCTTCACTGATGAATTCTACCAAACATATAGTGAAGAAATAATACTAATTCTACACAAACCTTTCCCAAAAATTAGAAAGGGAAGGAATACATTCGAACTCATTCTATGAGGTCAGCATTACCTTGATATAAAAACCAGATAGACATTATAACAAAAGAAAACTATGTATGTATTGAAACTTCACAATGTACCCCATGAATATGTATGATTATTGTCAATTTAAAAAATAAAATAAATGAAGAAAGTAAACAGAAAAAAAGAAAACTATAGGCCAATGTGCAATTTTTAGGAATAGAGGTTGGTTTATCACTACAAAATCAATCAAAATAATTGAGAATGTTAGTAAACTAAAAAGAAAAATACACAATAATCTCAATAAATGCAGAAAAAGCATTAGACAAAATCCAACACCCATTCTTGATAAAAACTCTCAGCAAACTTGGAATAGAAAGGAACTTCTTTAACCTGAAAAAGGTCATTCACAAAAAACCTACACCTAGCATTATACTATATGGTAAAAGAGCTAATGTTTTCCCTCTAAGATAAGAAAAAGGACAACATTTACTATCCTGACTTCTATTCAACATTTTACTGGAGCAGAGTTCTAGCCAATGCAAAAAGACAAGAAAACCAAACAAGAGGAATCCAGATTGGAAAGGAAGATGTAATGCTAGTCATATTCAGGACGACACAACTGACATATCATCATCCATGGAGAAAATAAAAGAGAATCTACAAAAAAGCTCCTAGAACTACAGGTTGACTATCCCTTATCTGAAATATTTGGGACCAGAAGTGTTTTGAATTTCAGATGTTTTCAGATAGTGGAATGTATGTATATAATGAGATATCTTGGAAATGGGGTCTAAGTCTAAACACAAAATTAATTTATGTTTCATATATACCTTATACATACAGCCTAAAGATAATTTTATGTAATTATCTTTAATAATTTTATGTATGAAACAAAATTTATATATACTGAACTATCAGAAAGCAAAGGTATCAGGTGTAGAATGCTCTACCTCTGGCATCATGTTGGTGCTTGAAAAGTTTCAGATTTTGGAGAATTTTGGATTTCAGATTTTCAAATTAGGGATACTCTACTAAATGAGTTTAGCAAGACTACAGAATACAAGACTGATATATAATAATCAGTTGTATTTGTATATCCTAGCAGCAAAAAAAAATAGACATAGAAACTAAAAAAATTACAGCAGCATCAATATATGAAATATAAAGGGATAAATCTTACAAAAGATGTGAAAACCACTACACAAAAAACTATAAAATTCTGCTTAGATACATTAAAAAAAAGACAAATCAAAGACAGCTATTGGGTTGATGGGTTGGAAGACTCAATATCATTAATATGTCAGTTCTCTCCAAATTATTTTACATACAGGCTGTATTTACTTTGCATAGTACTAGTACTGTACTAACTGAAACATGCGCATATTGGAACCATGCAAGGTGAAGCCTGGGTTTCAATATGCACGTTTCATTTAACACAGTACCATGTAAAGGTGAGGGCTACCTGTATTCAGCATAATCCCACTCGAAATCCCAGGAGACCTTTTTTTTTTTTGGCAGAAATTGACAAACTAGTTCTAAAATTCATATGGAAATGCAAAAGATCTAGAAAAGCATGAACAATTTTGACAAAGTAGAACAAAGCTGGAGCACTGATACTACCTGATTTCAAGATTTATTATAAAGCTACAGTAATAAAGATAGTGTGATATTACCCTAAAGATAAATCAATATAATATGTCTATGGAACAGAATAAAGTTTTGAAACATACCCACATACATATGTACAGCCAACTTTCAAGAAAGTCGTGAGGGGAATTCAATGGACAAAGGATATAGTCTTTTCAACAAATGGTGCTGAACAATTGTATATATGTATGTAAAAAAAAAAAAAAAGACAAGACCAAAGAAAGAGGACAACTTGTATCCATACTTTGCAACATATAAAAAAATTAACTCAAAACAGATCAAAGACCTAAATGTAAAACTGAAATCTATTAAACTTCTCAAAACAAACAAACAAACAAAAAAAAACCACAAAAGAAAAGCTTTTTGACCTTGGGTTAGGCTAAGATCTCTTAGAAACAGTACCAAAAGTATGATCCATAAAAGAACAATTTGACAAATTGGACTTCTCAAAACAGTGACAGCAATCACCCAGAAAATGAACAAACAATAAAGTCAATGATACCAAAAGCTTGTTCTTTGTAAAGATCAATGAAAATAATAAACCCTTAGCTTTAAAAAATGATAAGTTGTAGTTCATCAATATTAAAAATTTCTGCTTTTTGAAAGATTTCATCAGATAGATTTTAACGATCAAGAAAATAGAGAGAAGACACAAATTATCAATATTAGGAATGAAAGAGGATACATCACTACAGATATGTCAGACAGGAAAATTATAAGAAATATAGTAAATGAATCCAATGAATAAAATGAAATTGACAAATTCTTTGAAATACTCAAATTACCAAAACTGACATAGGAAACAGAAAATCTGAATAGCTCTGTATCTGTTACAGAAATTGAATATATAATTTAAAATCTCCCCAACAGGAAAATCCCAGGCCCAGATAGCTTTACTGGTGAATTCTACCATATGTTAAGAAAAAGTAATGCCAATTTAACACAAACATTTTGAGAAAACAGATAAAGGAACTCGTTATATGAGACCAGTAAACTGGATACTACTGATAGCGAAGCCAGTAGAAACCTTAAAAAGAAAACTAGATAGCAATAACCTTTATAATCATTCATGCAAAAATCCTTTAAAAATATTAATATTTTGACTCCATCAGAATATACCATGACCAAGTGGAGTTTATTCTCGGAATGCAAAGTTACTTTAACATTCAAAATTCAATCAATGTAACTATTAATAACAGAATAAAGAGTAATAATATAAAAATCTCAATACAGAAGAAAAGCATTTTAAGAAATTCAACACTTGTTCATGATAAAAATTTCAACCAATTAGGAAAACAAATTCTTAAATCTAATAAGGGGCATTTATGAAAAACCTACAGCTAATGTAATACTTACTGGTGAAAGACTGAATGTTTCCCCCCCTAAAATCATTTAACTAGATGTCCTAGACAGGGCATTAAAGCAAGAAAAAGAAACAAAAGGCATACAGAATGTAAAGAAATAAAAAGTATCTTTAATTGCAGATGATATGATTATGCAAACAGAAAACCTTCGGGAATCTTTAAAAAGCTACTAGAACTAATACACGAATTTAGCAAGGTTGCCAAATATGAGATCAATATACAACATACTGTATTTATATATACTATCAGCAATTGTTAAATTAAAAATTTAAAAATAATACCATTTACCATAGCATTAAAAAATAAAGTCCTAAAATCAAATTTAATGAAATATGCATAAAATCCCTACTCTTATTTTTTTTTTTTTTAAAGAGACAAGGTCTTGCTCTGTCACCCAGGCTGGAGTGCAGTGGCATGATCATAGCTCACTGTAGCCTCGATCTCTTGGGCTCAAGTGATCCTCCCACCTCAGCCTCCCAAGTAGGTGAGA
>NW_012143634.1:4507794-4512807 GCF_000956105.1 Propithecus coquereli | reverse complement strand
GACACTACCAAGTATTGGCAAGGACGTGGAAAAGCTGTAACTCTTATATGTTACTGGTAATAATGTAAAATAGTGCAACCACCGTGGAAAATAGTTTGCCAGTTTCTTAATGACCTAGCAACTGTACCCCCAGGTATTTATGCAAGAGAAATAACAACATATGTGCACTCAAAAGATTTGCATGCAAATAGTCAAAGCAGTTTTACTCAGCCCCAAACTGGAAGCAATCCACATTTCTATCAACAGGAAAATGAATTTTAAAAGTTTGGTATATGCATGCAATGGAATATCACCAATAAAAAAAGAACTACTGATACACACAACAGACATGGGATGAATCTCAAAATCCAAGGGAGATGCATTTCATCTCCCTTCATTCCTTCGTCCATCATATCTGCTATGCGTAATACTTGCCACTCTGGCACAATCTGCCCATATAGTTTTCCTCCTCTAAGTTGTAAGCTAATTAGCGTTGCTGAGAGACATCATATGGGCATGTTGATGAGTACCACTACAAACTCCTTGCATCCAGGCTCAGCTGGGCCCTTGGGGCAGCCGAGCAATTTCTTCTATCTCTCTTCAATTCCTCTAGGTGCTATTACAAATTCTCTTATCTCACTACTCTCTACCACCACCCCTACTCTCAGCAGGTAGCTCTGTTTCTCTCTTTACCGAGAAAATCAGGCTATCAGCTGAGGGGCCTCTGGTTCCTCTTCCGCCTGCAGGCCCAACTCTATCGGTACTTTGCTTTTCCTTTGGTCTCAGTGGAAGAGGAACCCACCCTCCACCTACTGCCTATCAAAGACCTCAGTGCATCAAGTAAATCCTTTTCCTGTCTCTTAGCTCTTTCCTCCAGCAAAAAAAAGCTGAAATCCCTCCCATCTTAAACTTCACCCCTACTCCACATGCCCCTCTATCTATGACTGTTCCTCTCTCCTCTTCCCAGTCTAGCCTCTTGAAAATTATCCTCTATTTATTTACTTTCCCACTTCCAATCATCCCCTCCTCAGCCTACTACAATCTGGCCTCTGTCCCCACTGTAACACTGAAATTGCTGTGGCCAAGGTTCCTACTGATTTCCATGTTGCCAAATTCCATGGACATCATAGTTATTCCCTCATTTGGCCTCTGTATAGCTTTTGACACCACAGAAAATCTTTTCTCTCTCAGCTTCTATGGTAGCATTCTCTGTGGTAATTTTCCTACTTCTCTCTCCCCATCCTGGTTCCTCTGTGTCTGCCCATCCTTTCTTTAAATGTAGGTGCTCCTCAAGGATCCTCACCTTGACTGTCTTCCTTTTCATCTTGGCCCTTTAATGTCTTTTCTTTAGGCAATCATATATATTTCCAGGGCTTCATCTATTACCCATATGATGAAGATTCTCAAATATTTTCTCTTTTGTTCAGATCTTGGTCCTAAGTTTTAGACTAAAATATATAACTGATCGACATTTATATTTAAAAGGTTTCTCAGATGCAACATATTCGAAACTCATTTTGAATATCCTCCCTGACCCACTTACCCTTTAACAGTTTCTATTTCAGTAAAATAAGTAGCACCACCATCCAACTAGTCATATGAAACAAAAATGTGAGAATTTCCCAGAATTTTTTCCTTAAGCCCTATACACCAAATTGTATTGAGTGAATCTCCTTAATAGTTCTTCTGTTTAGCCCCTCTCCTCTATCCAGGACTACTGCCAAAGCTTGAATTCAGGCACTCATCTCTGTGTGGACCACTGAACCTTCCTAGCTGGTTCCTCCTCCTAATATAGCCTCCTCCACAGTACCACCTGATTGGTCTTCCTAAAATATAAACCTGATTGTGTGACTCCTGCTTAAAACCTACCAATGTCTCCCCAGTACCTGAAGAATAAAGCTTAAAATTTTTAGTGCTGCACACAAGACATTCATAGCCTAACTGGTGCATCTCTCATGCTCCCTATACCTTTAGCTCCAACAAAACCAAATAACTTACACTTTCCTGAACAGACCATGCTAATAATTTGCTGCTCCATGTCTCTGCACATACTTTTCCCTTACTTCCAATGCTCTACCTGGCCAAGCCCATTTGTGAATTCCTCATCTTGTCACAACAGAATTTGTTACTATCCCCTCTGTACTACAGCAGGGAGTGCTTATGTTTTTATATTTATTACATGGTGTATTAGTTTCCTATTGCTGCTGTAACAAATTACCTCGATCTTTGTGGCTTAAAACAACATAAAGTTATTCTCTTACAGTTTCTGAGGTCAGAAGTCTGCAATGAGTCTTTTGGGCCTAAAATCAAGGTGCTGGCAGGACTGGTTCCTTCTGGAGGCTCCAGGGGAGAATCTGTTCCTAGAAGCCTAGTTCAGCTTCTAAAGGCTACTGACATTCCTTGGCTCATGGCCACATCACCCCAATCTCTGCTTTACGTTGCCTTCTCCTGTAGGCAAATCTCCCTCTGTCTCCCTTTTATAAAGACCCTTGTGATTACATTGAGCTCACCTTCATAATTCAGGATAGTCTCCCAATCTCAAGATCCTTAATTTAATCACATCTGCAAAGTCCCTTTGGCCACATATTCACAGGCTCTGGGATTAGGATATGAACATCTTTTGGGGATGGGGGAGCATTAGTCAGCCTTCCACACACTGTAACAATAATCATTTATTTAAATGCATGCCTCCCTGACTATATCGTGACCTCCTTTGGGGTAGGTTCATTTTTGTCTTAATATCTGATGTATAGTAAGAAATTCATAAATGTCTGTTAAAAAAACCTAATAAGGGATTTGTGTTGGGAAATAAGAAATAGGACTGGCCTGGTAATGTGGGTCTATATACTAAATGTTGAAAAAAAACATCAGAATTTCAATTCAATCCTAAAGCAAGAAGGCAACAGGATGAACCATTGTTAATTACATGTTCCCAAGATCAGGGAAAATGATGAAATCATTAATCAAGAAAGATAAAATGGCAGTGGTTAGCAGAATAACTTAGAGGTGGGGTAAGACTGGAGAATACCCAATAAGAAGACTCTTGCAGTCGTTTGGCAATGAGAAGATTAGGGCCTGACTGAGGCATTGGTAACCGGGAATGAAGAGAGAGAAAGGTACAAGATTCATGTTATTAAAAATAATAAAACATTAATTAGTCCTCATAACAGCAATATTAGGGACACCACTCCGCAATGTGTTGGTTAGCATTTATATGATGTACACTACTGAGGAGATCCATCTGATCACATCACCTTCCTCATACTGTTCATTAAACTCATTTTATTTTCAGAGAAACATTCTGGCTTTTACTTTAACATACAGATTGATAGTATGTTCACCAAAACTCATTTGGACATTCAATATTATTCTACACAATCTATTTAAGTAATACGTGAAATCCCAATATCATAGGAACAAATATGCAACATGAACTAATCCAATATTCTAAATCAAATCATGGGTCTATTCTATCTATGAGGATGATTTTTCAGGTAGAATTTGATTTTAAAAACTTAATTTTCTCAAGGTGATAAAGATCAATACTAAAAATTCTACTTCGAAATAAGCTACAATGATTATTTAGTTACTAATCATTTAAGGGGAATAAGGAATAGGAGAAAAAGCAAAATAAAATAAAAACACTGCCATACATAAGAGAAGGGGTTGCTTGATACAACATGTCATCAAAACTATACTCACTGTCATACACGCAATCTCCCCACTCCTCATGCCACTTATCAATCTATTGTCTCTCAGCTCCAAATCTATCCCTTCATTGCCTGCTCTGCACTACTGGAGATGGACTCAAAATATTTTTCCAGCTGGCACAACATTAAGCTTTGTCAGTAGAGGGCACTGGAGGGACACTGGAGGAGAACGGGTTTTGTTTTCCTGGTTCCAGTGTTTTTTCTCATCAGGCTCCTGCAGTGTGTGTAGTTTATCTGCAGTGCACAGTGGCCAGCAGCATGTGGCACCCTTCCAAGGGCAGCTTCTGGAAACGCCTTCAGGTGCTTTTGCAGCAGAATGTGGCTGGTAGGGCACTCTCCCTGTGACTGGCTTCCCCCAGCACCTCCTCAATGAGCTTGCTGCACATTCAGAGGTGAAGCCTGTCCCTAAAGATGGCTTCCCCTGGACTCCATAGGGCAGATTTCCAGTGAGTCCTGCCAGCAAAGAGTCTCAGCAAGCTTCTCTGTGATCCAGTGAGCCATGGCCATGCTCTCTCCAACAAGGTTCAAATCTCAGTGCTGCTGGGAGGGAGGCCGAACCTCAGTCCTTGGGGGTATTGGCTGTTCCTTATATCTGCTATTCCCGTATTTTTCAGAGTTTCCTAATTTTTACTAGCCAATTCCCCATTACTCCAACCCCCTCGTGATAATTCTTTATATTAAACTTTGCCTGTTCAAATTAAATTAATATTTGGTTTCTGTCCTCTGACTGGACCCTGATACACCACCCCAACTTGGAAAAAAAATAACCAAAACTGTTATTACTGGGCTGTAAGAGTCCTCTGATGTGACTGGATCATTGAAGGTGATAGAATATTCACTCTAGATACCCAGAAAATTCTTTGATTGCCCTGAATTATGGAAATTAAACTGGTCACATATGGAATCAAAGGAAAGAGAGATATTAGCCTTAGAATTTTTGTTTCAGAATCAAACATTTTAAAATGTATTTTAAAACTGATAACTGCAATTATGCCTCAGTTCATGAAATTTTCAAAATCCATCTATATCTGTCTATTGCAATGAAATCAGACTGCCTCTGTGCTCAGCTTCAAGGATTTCCTTATGTGATAATTTTATGACGTGTTCCAGGACTCCTGAGCCTTCCAGTGGCCACTCCACCACTGTCTGATAAGATGATCTATCTCTCCAGATTGTTTTACAGACCTAAATCTCTTATTAAAAATGAAAAGCTGGGTCAAATGGTAGTTCTACTTGTATCTCTTTAAGGTATCTCCATATTGCTTTCCACAGAGGTTGCACTAGTTTGCAGTCCCACCAGCAGTGTATGAGTGTTCCTACCTCT
>NW_012143634.1:4482081-4506854 GCF_000956105.1 Propithecus coquereli | reverse complement strand
AGTGACAAATTATTCACTGCTGTCATATGTACCCTGAATTGGTACTTAATGAGGATATTTGATCCTGTGGTAGGATCTTAGCACTGCTTTGGAATGGAGTAGCACCAACTACTACAATCTAACTCAAACATTAAGGCAACAAAGTTTAAAAATTATTTGGTGTGGCAGATTAAAGAGCACCAGAAATTTTTTGTCATCTGTCCCATCCAGAGGTGGGATCTATATCCCTTCCCCTTCAATCCAGGTGGGCTCTGTGACTTCTCTGACCAATAAAATATAGTGGAAATGAAACTGTGCCAGTTTTCCTGTTAGCCTGATGGAGCATTTTCCTTAATATATTCATAGACATTCGTCGATAGTGTCTTATCACTCCATCCTCACATGGTGGAAGGCGCAAGGCAGCTCTCTAGAGCCGCTTTTATAAGGGCAAATATAAAATATTTCCCTGTCATCACATCACTTTGGCTTTTGGTTGAGATTAGTTTTAAAATATTCTGTGTATGGTTAGTCTAATAATTATCAAATTTTACTTAAAAGAATTAAAGACATAAATATCGCTTTAGTGTAATTTTACCCTTTTCATTATTCTTGGCTTAATTTTAATAATTATTAACTATTTAATGGAACCTCCTGAATAATTTCTATCATTTTTAATGTGCATTGGTAAAACTATTATTAATTCCTCTTCACTGAAGTGTTAGCAGTATATTAAGGCAAACAATAGTTTTAAAAATACTATGTAATACATTTACTTTGATTAACTTAAGAGAAAACTCCAAAAGAAGTAGCCATCATGTAAAATGCAAATGGATGAGGGAAACTCACTTGATATCTGTTAATAATCCTCAGAAAATTTTTAAGAAAAAAATAAACATGACAATGCCTTCAAACTAAATCTAAGTCATAGAAATATACACTAGAGAAGAGAGGAGTATTGATTAAACTAGCCAGACATAGTCATACACGGTAAGCCAGAACATAAAAGGGCCCTGTGTCTTTGTCTATTTGGACTGCTACAATAAAACATTAATATCATAGACTAGGTGGTTTATAAACAATAGAAATTTCTTTCTCACAGAGGCCGCAAAGGCCAAGATCAAGGTGCCAGCAGATCTGGTGTCTGGTGTGAGCTACTTTCTAGTTCACGGATGGCATTGTCTCATTGTGTCCTCACATGGTGGGAGGGGTAAGGGATCTCTCTGGGGCCTCTTTTACAAGGGCACTAATCCCATTCATGAGGGCAGAGCCCTTCCAAAGGTACATCCCCAAATATCATCACCTCGGTGATTAGGATTCAACGTATGAATTTGGGTGGGGGAAACAACATTCAGACCATACCAGGCTCATACTCTCTAAATCAGCAGTCCTTAATGAACATCTCAGACTTGTGAGTGAAAAATTTATTTTATCAGCCACTCTGGTGGCAGAGAGTTTTACAGAAGACAAATAACTTCTATGAACATGTTTGATTTTTTTTATTAAAAATTTTTTTGGAATTTTTTTTTCTGACAGTATTAGAAGAAGAAAAATTTCATGTCTTATCAGAGCCTAGAAAAACTACTCTCCAGTAGCTTTATTTTTTTAAAAAAAAAAGGTAAGAGGAAGATGAAGTAATTAAAATAAATAGAAATTATAGAGATGGGATGGAGGTGAGCAAGATGAAGACAACTCCAGAATTAACAGGTGATGAGCTGCAATAGAAAATAGGGAAATTACTGACCACTTACAATGTGCTAAGCACTAAGTTGAGGGCTTCACAGATATTATCACCCTTAATCTTTGCACCAGCTCTGTGAGGACAGTATTATTCTCCCTGTTTGACAGCTAGGAAAGCTCAGGTTTATGGAACTTAAGGTCACATTGCACAAGACAGATCTGGAATGTCTGGCACATCTGACTCCAATTCTTCCCATGCTTTTCCTACTTTGATGGATCTGTAAGGAAAACTGTAAAGCCTTTAGCTATAATCTACTTAGTACTTAACAACCTCAAACTTTACTTGGATTTAACAAGAACTCAACAGGATAGCATTGTTCTTTACTTAATCTCGTGCAAGAGATGGCTATTTTCAAATGATGTGAGGGGAGAAGATGACTATGTTAAAAAAATAAAAGGTTAGTTTCCAAAGATCAGTAAAAAATCATTAGATGAACAAATAATCAAGGTGGGGATACAGGAGAAACCTGGTAACACTTTTATTCATATATTAAAAGTGTTAAAAAATACATACACATTATAGAGACAAATTGGTGAAGCTTCTCAGAAAGCTGGCATTGTTTACTGACTTTACGCTAAAAAATGAGTAATTTGGCAATCATTCCTCAAACAATAGTTTTAAAATTCCCTGGCAGTTATTTCTGGAGTAAACAAAATAGATAAAATCTACTATATTGATAGGGAGAAAATTTAAGCAAGCCAAGATAAAGGCAAATACCACAGACAATGCAAGGCCAATTCAAATAGACGAGCAGAATTCTTTCCAAAACATTTCAATAATGGCACTCAGGTCATAACTTTAGAAACATTTCACCTCATTTTGAACCAATACCTTTTGTCATTATTTTCTAAGTATCCAATAACAATAACAAACAGATTCACTTGTATCCTGAGTTACTCTCCATCTTTAATATTTACTATTAAGGAAGAGGATCTTATGTCTGGATTACTAGATTTAAAGGTAGCTATGTTTTATTCCTACTTTTGCACACCCTAGTACATAGTATTCTGCATAGAACAGGTATCTAATGAGCCTGCCCCCATAAGACTGAATGTATCCTTTTGTACACTAATAAATCAGACCCCCATTATGTGAAATGTAAATATCTAAACAGTCTGGACAGATATTTACTCCACATTACATGAGCTGATAAAACAAAATTGCTCTACTCTATATCCCTTGGGACAATATATATATATATTTTTTTCTTTGTACAGAAATCGTAAGTGTACAGCTTGATGAATTTTCAGTGAACTCACCCATATAACCAACATCCAGATCAAGAAATAGTACATAACCAGCACCTCAGTAACCCCTATTGTGCCCACTCCCAGTCACTACCTCCCTGCAGAGGTAACAAGTGTTTTGACCTCAAACATCATAGATTATACTGTTTTTGTACTTTGTATAAATGGAATCAGAATAGGTAGTCTTTTATGCCTGGCTTCTTTCACTTATCATTATGATTGTGAGATTCAGCTATGTTTTGTGTGTAACAAAGGTCCATCCATTCTCATTACTTTGTAGTAATTGTATGAATACACTATAATTTATTTATGTCATTCTACTGCTGTTTGGATATTTGGGTTATTTCTAATTTAGGGCTATTATGAAGAATTCTGCTATAAGTACTCTTGTACATGATTTTTTTTTGGTGAGCATATGTTAAGGCATTTCTGTTGACTACATACCTAGAGGTGGAAATGCTAGGTCATAAGATATATGTATATGTGTATGATATATATATATGTATGATATATATATATATGTGTGTGTATATATATATATATGTACATATGTGTGTGTGTGTATACCCAGTTTACCAAAGTGTTCGAACTAATTTATACTCTTATTAGCAGTAAGAGTAAGAGCTCTGATGATTCTACATCCTGACCGACACTTGGAATTGTCTGTCACTTTCTTTCTTTCTTTTTCTTCTCAGTTTCACTCAAAGTTTATTTTACAAAAGTCAGAGGCAACATTTGCCTCTACATCTTTTTTTTTTTGTTTCAAAACATTAAGGGGGTACAAATGTTTTTGATTACATGGATCGCTTTTGTAATGCTTGAGTCACAGTTATAAGTGTGCCCATCACCCAAATAGTGTTCACTGTATCTGTTAGGGAGGTTTTTGCCCCTCCTCTCTGCTTGATTTCCACTGAGTTTTACTTCCCTCTGTGCACATGTGTGCTTATCTTTCATTTTTTAGCCATTTTGTTAGGAATGTGGTGGTATCACACTGTGGTTTTAATTTACATTTCTTTGATGACTAATGAAGTTCTGTACCATTTATTGATCATTTAGATAAACTTGTTTTCTGAAATATCTTTCAAGTCTTTGTCCATTCCTGAGACTTCCTGATTTGTCTCTGGGATCTCTGCAGAATTTACTTTGAGGATACCTAGACTTGACTTCTTTCTCATGGTTTGAGAATGGTCACCACCCATTACCATAAGTAATTATATGACCTAATTATAGCAAGCCGCAGAACAAGCTTGCACAGCAAAGTAGTTTGGATAAACTAGTGTGCTAGCCAGGTAGGAAGTGATAGATAAACATAGTATTAGAATTATGTTTTTATACCCCAGCTTTGGAGTCCTGACCATGAAAGTGTTACTCAGCCTATTTACCTTGTACAGATGTAATCTTTGCCAAAAAGCAGAACCTTCCTTTCTTTGTTCATCAACTGTCACTCTGTTCCTTTATTGCACTGTACCTAGGATCCTCAGTAAATTCACAAAACTTATATGGCATTCATTCATTCAATAAGTATTTACTGAGTACCTACATTGTGCTACTATGCTAGTCATAGTTCTAGATGGTCAGAGTAAAGATGTGGAAAAAAAATCCAGAAAAATAAAAATCCTCGCCTTCGCTTCGCACACACCCACCACTTTTCTGTTTGGGGTTATGAGATCCATAAAGCCAAGAGTACCCGGGCACTAGGATATAAAGGATGAAGGATAACAGCCTGAGATGTGAGGAAATATGGGCTTTGGACCAAACGGCAGACTGACTTGGATTCACCTTGCTCTACCACTTCCTGTTCATCAATCCAAAAGTTCTTTTTTTTTTCTTTTCGAGACAGTCTTGCTCTGTTGCTGGGGCTAGAGTGCTGTGGTGTCAGCTTAGCTCACAGCAACCTCAAACTTCTGGGCTCAAGCAATCCTCCTGCCTCAGTCTCCAGAGTAGCTGGGACTACACATATGCACCACCATGCCAGGCTAATTTTTTCTATTTTTAGTTGCCTGACTAATTTCTTTCTATTTTTAATAGAGGCGGAGTCTCGCTCTTGCTGAGGCTGGTCTCGAACTCCTGACCTCAAGCGATCCTACTGCCTCCCAGAGTGCTAGGATTACAGGCGTAAGCAACCACACCCGGCCCAATCCAAAAGTACTTTAACTTCTCTAATCCTCAATATCCTCAACTGCAAAATGTAGATAATGTATTTTTTGCAGGGTTTCTCTGAAGATAAAATGAGATAACATATATAAACAGCACCAGCAACATGCCTGGCATTTTAAATAGTGGATGATCAGTACATGGCAGCAATTAAAAAGGAGAATATGCTTATTCATTCATTATAGATGCAATCTTTACTACAAACAGAAGTACGAAACTACTTCTGTTTATAGATACTGCTCTTTTTGATTTACTGTTACTAAAATCTTTTAATTATAAAGTCAATTATTCATGCTACCAAAGAAGTAAACAGATGATGTATTATAAAGCAACAGTTCACATGAAAGTATCAGCTTTTAAAAAAACACTAAACTTTAACCCACTCATCAACTCATCAACTTCCTATTTAAGGCTTAAACCCTCTAAATTCGATCCCATATATTGGCCATGAAGGAACTGGGCAATAGGAAAGTGAGACAGATGGTGGAAAGCTGGTATAATGAACAAAGAACAAAATCCACTCTAGGAAAATTATAAATGAATAGTTTTGGACCTCCCTGAATGTGGTGATTTCTTGTAATTGGGCATCTCTCTTTAGGGGCCCTTGGAAGCTATGCCTACAGAATGCCTATCTTTCCACAAAAGATAATGACTCCTGTGTGTCATGGGCTTTTAAGCCAGGGCAATTCCCATACTCACCCAACAAGGACCTCATTTCCTTACAACTGGTAAAATAAGACAGGGTTAAGCACAAATATTATTCCTATTTCCACTTTTATAGATATAAACACTGAGAAACCTTGTTCACAAAACAAGCAGACGATACCATATGACCTAGAAATTCCATTCCTAGGTATACACCCTAGAGACTGAAAACATACGCCCACACAAAACCATACAGTTGATTTTCATTATTTGCGGTAGTTATGTTCTATAAAGTCAACTCAAACACTGAATGAGAAAATACTAAACCATTGCTTCTTAGAGGAAATACAGGGTTAGGTTCCTGTGAATCTCTGGTCACAACATTTTTGTCAGCTGACCAATATGTAACCTTATTTTCTGTGTGTTTCTGTTTAAAGACACTTTACTTCATATGTATGGTTGATTCATTAATGTTGAACTCATGGCCAATAGCTCTATAATTCATGCCTGAATGATACTTATCTAACATACGTATTTTCTCTGTAAGGCACATCATAGCCTTCTTGTTCTTAGGAACACCAGACAGCACTTCAACACTATGCTTGGGGGCCATTTTAAGCAGCAAAATCACCAGCAAAAAAGCACAAAAAAGTGAAAAATGTGGCATTAAACAGACCTTGAAAAGGGCACTCATTTATGGTATGAAAGCCAAAACAAGAAGGCAGAGGTTTATCTTGTTTGACCTCAGCTGACAATGTGTGTGTTGAGTAATTCAAATTTTTTGCCACTTTGTACATGTCTGTGAGTGACCACAAAAGTGCTATGAGTACTAGTTTTGGGATTATAAATAAATATTAGTGAGCAGGCAAATTCCTAAGTACAGAATCCATGAATAATGAAGACTGTACATGAATAATCATATCAGCATATTACATAACAGCTAAAAAACTGATATAACCCAAATGTCCATCAATTAATGAATGGATGTATAAAATGTGGTATATCTACACAATGGAATATTATTTATCCGTAAAAAGGAACGAAGTACTAATGCATGCTACTACATAGATAAACCTTAAAAACATGCAAAGTGAAAGAAGTCAGAAGCAAAGGTCACATATTATATGATTCCATTTCTATGAAATGTTTCAAAATAGGCAAATCCATAGAGATAGAAAGTAGATTAGTGGTTGCCAGAGGCTGGGGAGAGGGGAAAATAGTATGTATCTATGAAAAGGTATAGGGTTTCATTTGGGGGTAATGAGAATGTTCTGAAAATAGATAGTGACAGTTGCACAAATCTGAATATGCTGAAAACCTCTGAATTGTACAATTTAAAGAAGTGAATTCTACGGTGTGTGAATTATATCTCAATAAACCTATTATTAAAAAAACCAAGCATGTGGGAATGGATGAGGTTTCTTTAAAGCAATCTCTTTTTGAATTGTATGCCATGAATTATATAATGACTTAATTAAAAATTACTCTTAATAATCCATCAGCTTACAAAGTTGATAAGGTCTTCCATTAATTTTGTTGAAAACAAAGTAAGAATCAATCTGATTTGGAAAAGTATGTGCTACCTGGTCTTTGAGAGTTACTTACTTTCTCAACACTGATGCCAATTTTTAAACCATCTCCTTGTCTGGCATCCTGGTGTTTTTTATATGTATTGCAACACATCTTGCAACACATCACAATAAGATTCTGGATAGCTAAGAGGAAGGCCCATTGTAAAGTGAAAGGAGAAGAAATTGTGAAAGGGGATATGAGAAAGGAGAACCTGTATGTCCATTACAGACATTTTCTTAAGCATATCAACTTTAGAAAGAATATATATGGAAGTTAAGAATTTGGAAATTGGTTCCCTTAAAACTATCCATGCCTAATATCGTATAGAAATTTTTGTGAACACTTAGGAGCACTTGTACCCAGTCTGAAGCTGCTTGTTAACCAAACGTTGGTTAAACTTCTCTCCTTCTCCCAGGTCTTCCCACTTCCTTACATCAGGTTCTTTCTAGCCTTGTTTATTCCTTCCATAACAGAAAAACTTTTTTTTTTGACTAATCTTCAGATGCTCATAAATTTTATGGTCAGAGTGTTCTATTAAAATAGACCCCATTCCTTATTGCAATAGTCCCTTTCTTTTCCTTGCAATAATCCTTCTGAAATGGACTCTTTAGCCTGAAAAGGTACAATACGGACAGACAGACACACACATACACACATAGAGCCATTAGGAAAAATAGTCAAAGATGTACCATCAAGGCAGTTTGCTAAAACAGTACTTGTAATTTATCATCTAAGGTCTACAGAAATATATGATTTTCTATATAAAGAATATATGCTTTAAAAATGTAGAAAAACAAAAAACCTAATGGGAAAACTCCCTTTAGGAATCTACTAGCCAGTGAACATCAATAATTAAATGACTAACTACTACAATCAGGAACTGTGAAAAGCTGGTGTTTTGTTGAAAATTATTACACTAGCTAGCAGCTGGTCTCCAGAAGTTTTGCTCAAACTATTCCATGAAATAAAAAACACTTACTGTTTTCCCCATAGAACCACTATTAATGAATATGTTTTTATAAATATTAGCCAAGTTTTAAGATTTCATCATCCTTAAGAATATGTTTAATAAGGCAAAAAGTGGTGGACTAGAAGCAGCCTGCCAACACGCTGTTTCTAAGGAAATAAGTGAAAAATGCAGTCAGCTGCCTACGTACAGATTGCTCTTCTCTGAAGCAATGTTATGAAATCACAGA
Organism: Propithecus coquereli; assembly: GCF_000956105.1. Lineage (NCBI taxonomy): Eukaryota > Metazoa > Chordata > Mammalia > Primates > Indriidae > Propithecus > Propithecus coquereli. The sequence continues at coordinate 4,498,323 of NW_012143634.1, read as the reverse complement.
AAAGAAACATGGGACACTCAATGTAGAAAAAAAAAAAATGGTGACGGGATGATATGTACAACAAGATCAAAGAACACCGGGCAAGAATAGGAGGATAGAGCACTGGGGCGCCGAGCTCACCTTGCTAGCACTGTGCGAATTGTGAGACAGCTCCCTCCGTGGCCACAGACCTCTACCTGGTCAGAACAGGGACCTGTCTGGAGTCTGTGCAGTGTCACCACACTAGACAACAGGTGCGATGGGGATCAGGCAGCAGCTAAAGCCATCCTGAGCTCTCGGGTGCATGGAGTGAGGTCAGCACTGGGCTGAGGAGGGAGTGGACTAACTGGAGGCTTCACTGAGCCATACACTGTGACTGGGAGCCAAGCGCTTCTCCCCTACAGGGCAATGGGATCTCAGCATAGAAATTGACTGGGACGCAGCAGGCCCTGAACTGAGAGGCTTTGGGCAACTGGTTCATAGGGTCTTGGGGTGGACAAGGAGAACTCTGTGGTCCCTGGGCCGCTGGAACTGACCTCTGCCCACGTGACTTGGCACCTAGGTGGTCCCCAATCCTGCAGAACAGCCTGCCACTTGCTCGCCTGGACTCTGCCCTCCAGGCCCCAACTGCCTCCTCCAGCCTGCTCAGCCTTGACCCCACCCACCAGGTTGGATCAGCCCCACCACCTGCACAGCCCTACAGGGAGAACTATGAAACATTGAGGAAGGAAATAGCAGAGGACGTAAACAGGTGGAAAACCATACCACGCTCATGAGTCGGTAGAATCAACATTGTTAAAATGTCTATACTACCCAAAATGATCTACAGATTCAATGCAATCCCTATTAAAATACCAACATCATTCTTCACAGATGTAGAAAAATTAATTTTATGCTTCATATGGAACCAGAGAAGACCCCACATAGCAAAAACAATTCTAGGCAATAAAAACAAAATTGGAGGTATCAACTTACCAGACTTCGAACTTTATTATAAGGCTGTAGTAATCAAAACAGCTTGGTACTGGCACAAAAATAGAGTCATTGACCAGTGGAACAGAATTGAGAACCCAGATATAAAACCATCCTCATATAGCCACCTAATCTTTGACAAAGCAGACAAAAACATACACTGGGGAAAAGAATCCTTATTCAATAAATGGTGCTGGGAAAACTGGATAGCCACACGTAGAAGACTGAATCTGGATCCGCACCTCTCACCTCTCACAAAAATCAATTCATACTGGGTAACAGATTTAAACCTAAGGAGTGAAACTATTAGAATTCTAGAGGAAAATGTTGGAAATACTCTTCTAGACATTGGTCTAGGCAAAGAATTTATGAAGAAGACCCCAAAGGCAATCACAGCAACAACCAAAATAAATAAATGGGACCTGATCAAATTAAAAAGCTTCTGCATAGCCAAAGAAACTGTCACAAGAGCAAACAGACAACCTACAGAATGGGAGAAAATTTTTGCATACTACAAATCTGATAAAGGGTTGATAACTAGAATCTACTTAGAACTCAGGAAAATCAACAAGAAAAAATCAAACGACCCTATCAAAAAGTGGGCAAAGGACATGAACAGAAATTCTTCAAAAGACAGAATAATGGTCAAAAAACATATGAAAAAATGCTCAACATCTCTAATCATCAGGGAAATGCAAATCAAAACCACAATGAGATATCACTTATCTCCAGTGAGACTGGCCTTTATCAAAAAGTCCCAAAACAATAAATGTTGGCGTGGATGCAGAGAGATAGGAACACTCGTACACTGCTGGTGGGACTGCAAACTAGTGCAACCTCTGTGGAAACAATATGGAGATACCTTAAAGAGATACAAGTAGAAGTACCATTCGATCCAGCAATCCCATTACTGGGCATCTACCCAAAAGAACAAATGATACTCTGTAAGAAAGACACCTGCACCCGAATGTTTATAGCAGCACAATTCACAGTTGCAAAGATGTGGAAACAACCCAAGTGTCCATCAATACATGAGTGGATTAATAAAATGTGGTATATGTATACCATGGAGTACTATTCAGCTTTAAGAAACAATGGTGATATAATACCTCTTGTATACTCCTGGATAGAACTGGAACGCATTCTACTAAGTGAAGTACCCCAAAAATGGAAAAATAAGCACCACATGTACTCACCATCAAATTGGTATTAACTGATCAACACATAAGTGCACGTATAAGAATAACATCTATTGGATGTCGGGCAGGTCGGGGGGGTAGGAGGGGACGGGTATATGCATACACAAAGAGTGCAATGCGCACCATCCGAGGGATGGACACACTTGAAACTCGGACTTGGGGGGGGGCAAGGGCAACATATGTAACCTAAACATCTGTACCCCCATAATATGTTGAAATAAAAAAAAAAAAGGAAAAAAAAGGAAAAAAAAAGGAAAAAAAAAAAAAAGCCCTGCTTTGGGATCCTCCCCAGTCCCAGTGCTGAGGCTCTCATGCTGGAGCCCAAGGCTCTGCCTCTGCCTCTGCCTCCAGAGCTCCCGCCAGGCCTGACACACTATCCCCAAGACTCCAGTGCTGAACCCGGGCCCTAAGATCCCACTCCAGAGCCTCCACCGCCATCGCAGGGCCAGGGGAACTGCTCCAAAGTCCAATGCCCCACTAGGGACCCCCCAGCCTCGAGCCACCAGTACATGGTGACCTGGTTTGAGTGAATGTTCATAGCCTGGGAACTCACTACAACTGCTTAGATAGCCTCACCTAGCTGCTACTATCATCCCCCCAGTTGGGAGACCCTGGGTAGAATGATCACTGCAACACCAGCCTCAGTCAAGAGGATCTCGCCAGCTCCCAACTCGAGCATCATGCAACTATCTGGTGAACAACCCAACAATGAACAGCATTCAAGCACAGGCTTGAGCAGAGGCAATCACAGGCAAGCAGAACAAATCAGAACAGCTGCATTACAGGCTTCTGGTGCACATTCCCCTCCTCTGCCACTTCAACATTCCAGAGAAGGGGGAATAAAAGCGCCATCTAGGGATCTCCCCTTCTTCTAATCAAGCAGGAGAGTTCCCAGCAAGGAATAGGTGCCCTGTAAACCTATTAGCCCTGAGTTGAGAAAGGAGGTATCAGGTGAGAAGAAACCAGCCAAATAATCCAGGAACCATGAAAAATCAAAACAGATTGACACCCCAAGAGATCACAATGGAGCTACAGCAGTGAACTCTGACTACAAGAAAATTGTCAAAATGACAGAAATAGAATTCAGAATATAGATGGCAAATAAGATGAATGGAATTGAAGAGAAAGTTGAAAACCAACAAAAAGAAGCCAAAAAAATATTTCAGGAAATTAATGAAAAAGTCACTGAAGAACTAGACAACATAAGGAAGGATATAATAGAATTTAAAGAAAGGAGGTATTTAGAGAATTTCAAAACACAGCAGAAAGTTTCAGCAATGGATTAAATCAAGCAGAAGAAAGAATTTCAGAGCTTGAAGACAAGGCTCTTGAGCTAACCCAGTCATTTAAAGAGGAGAGAACAAAAAAGTCAGAGCAGTCACTTAGATATGGAACTATGTGAAGTGAACTAACATATGAATAATAGGTATCCCTGAGAGAGAAGAAAAAAAGAGCTAAAAGCACGGAAAATCTATTCAAGGGAATTACTGAGGAAAACTTCCAGAGATCCAGACATCCTGATACATGATGGTCACTGAACCCTGGGAAGATTCATAGCAAATAGGACCCCTCCAAAACACACAGTAATCAGCCTGGCCAAGGTCAAAATGAAAGAGAAAATTCTATAATCAGCTAGACATATGCGACAACTGATCAACCAGGGAAAACCCATCAGGTTAACAGCAGACTTCTCAAGGTAAACCTTGCAAGCCAGAAGGGAGCAGGCTCCCATCTTCAATTTTCTTAAACAGAACAATTGCCAGCCTAGAATTTTGTATCCTGCAAAACTAAGTTTCACAATTGATGGAGAAATTAAGTCTTTTCCAGACAAACAGACATTAAGGGAATTTGTCATGATCAAACCTGACCTGCAGGATATACTCAGAACTACATTATACACAAATTGGCACAATAGATACCAACCAGTGTAAAAGCACCCAAAATAGCCAAAGCTCACAACTCCTATAAACGATAGCGCAAGAAGAAGAACAATAAAGCAACCGATTATGATGAACAGAACAGTATCACATATATCAATTCTATTTTTTAACATTAATGGCTTGAATGCGCCACTCAAAAGACATAGGCTGGCTGAATGGAAGAAAAAACACAACTCAAGTGTCTGCTGCCTCCAGGAGACACATCTAAACCACAAGGATGCAAATAGGCTCAAAGAGAAAGGATGGAAAAAATATTCCATGCAAATGGAAAACAAAAGAGAGCAGGTGTGTCCATTCTCATGTGAGACAAAATTGACTTTAAATCAACAATGATAAAGAAAGAGAAAGATGGTCATTATATAATGGTGAAGGAACAATTCAACAAGAAGACATAACAATCCTAAATATATATGCACCTAACACCAGAGCTCTCACATACATAAAACAGATTACACTAGAGCTAAGCAAGGAAATAAATAATAGTATCGTAACTGCCATGGACTCCAACACCCTGCTATCAGAGCTGGACAGATCACCAAAACAGAAAATAAATAAACACTCGACTTAAATGGGATCCTAGAACAAATGGACCTAACATATTTACAGAACATTCTACCCAAAAACTACTGAATATACATTCTTCTCATCAGCACATGGGACATTCTCCAGGACTGATTGCATCTTAGGCCTCAAAAGATGTCTCAACAAATTTTTAAAAATCGAAGTCATACCATGTATCTTCTCAGACCCTAGTGGATTAAAACTAGAAATAAATTCTAAGAGTAACACTCAATTCTATACAAAATCATGGAAACCAAACACCCTGCTAGCTACTGAATGATTATTTGGTCAATGATGAAATTAAGATGGAAATCAAAAGATTCCTTGAACTGAGCAACAAAGGAGTCATAAACTATCAAAATCTTTGGGACACAACAAAGGCATATCTAAGGGGAAAATTCATAGCCTTAAATGCCCACATCCAAAGGTCAGAAAGATCACAAATTAATAACCTAATATCACATCTCAAGGAACCAGAAAAGCAAACCAAACCCAAAGGCAGCAGAAGAAAACAAATAACAAAGCTCAAAGCAGAACTAAATGAAATGGAAAACAAAAAAATAATACAAAAGGTCAGTGAAACAAAAAGTTGGTTCTTTGAAAAGATAAACAAGATTGATAGACCTCTTGTTAGATTAACCAGGAACAGAAGATAAAGGACCCAAATAAGCTCAATCAGAAATGAAAAAGGAGATATCACAACTTATAGCACAAAAATAAAAACCATCATCCATGAATACTACGAAAATCTCTATGCACATAAACTAGAAAATGTAGAAGAAATGGACAAATTATTGGAAACACACAATCTTCTAAGACTCAATCAGGAAGAAGCAGAACTCCTGAACAGACCAATAATGAGCAGTGAGACTGAAACAGTAATAAAAAGTCTTCCAACAAAAAAAAGCCCGAGGCCAGATGGATTCACGGCTGAATTCTACCAGACCTACAAAGAAGAACTGGTACCCATAGTGCAGAAATTATTCCATAATATTGAGAAAGACGGAATCCTCTGCAACTCATTCTATGAAGCCAGTATCACCTTGATACCAAAGCCAGATGAGGACACAGCAAAAAGAAAAGTACAGACCAATATCCCTTATGAATTTAGATGCAAAATTCCTCAATAAAATACTATCAAACCAAATTCAACAGGACATCAAAAAAGTAATCCACCACAACCAAGTGGGCTTCATCCCAGGGATGCAAGGATGGTTTAACATATGTAGTCAATAAATGTGTTTCGCCACATAAAAAGCAAAAACAAAGACCATACAAATAAAGACATTGCATGATCACGTCAATAGATGCAGAAAAAGCATTTGACAAAATTCAGCCTCCTTTCATGATGAAAACCCTCAACAAAATAGGCATAGAAGGAATATATCTCAAAATTATAAAAGCCATATATGACAAACCCACAGCCAGCATCATACTGAATGGGGGAAAGTTCAAAGCATTCCCACTAAGAACTGGAACAAGACAAGGGTGCCCACTGTCACCACTTCTATTAATATTCAACATAGTGCTGGAAGTCTTAGAGCAATCAGACAAGAGAAAAAAAAATAAAGAGTATCCAAATCAGGAGAGGAGGTCAAACTATCATTTTTTGCTGACGATACTGATCTTGTATCTAGAAAACCCCAAAGACTCCCCTAAGAGTCTCCTTGAGTTGATAAATAAATTCAACAAAGTCTGAGGATATAAAATCAATGTACACAAATCAATAGCATTTCTATATACCAATAACACTCAAGCTGAGAGTCACATCAAAGACATAATATCATTCACAATAGCTACAAAGAAAATAAAATACCTAGGAATATCCTTAACCAAGGATGTGAAAGATCTTTACAAGGAGAATTACGAAACAGTGAGGAAAGAACTTGTGGATGACACAAACAAATGGAGAAACATACCATGCTCACGGATCAATAGAATGAACATTGTTAAAATGTCCATACTATCCGAACTGATTTACAGATTCGATGCAATCTCCATCAAAATACCAATGGCATATTTCGCAGATCTAGAAAAAATAATTCTATGCTTTGTTTGGAAGCAGAAAAGAGCCCAAATAGCCAAAGCAATCCTAAGCAAAAAGAACAAAGCTGGAGGCATCACATTACCAGACTTCAAACTATACTACAAGGCTATAGTAACCAAAACAGCATAGTATTGGTACAAAAAGAGACACAGACCAATGAAACAGAACAGAGAACCCAGATATAAAATCATTTACCTACAACCAGCTGACCTTTGACAAAGCAGACAACAAGGCACACTGGGGAAAAGATGACTTATTCAATAAATGGTGCTGGGAAAATTAGATAGCCACGTGCAGAAGAATGAAACAGGACCCCTATCTCTCGCTACTCACAAAAATTAATTCAAGATGGATAAAAGACTTAAATGTAAGGCATGAAACCATAAGAATTCTAGAAGAAAATGTAGAAAAAACTCTTCTAGACATCAGTCTAGGCAAAGAATTTATGACTAAGACCTAATAGCAATTACAGCAACAATAAAAACAAACAAATGGAACTTGATTAAATTAAAAAGCTTTTGCACAGCTAAGGAAATAATCAAAAGAGCAAACTGCCTACAGAATGAGGGAAAATATTCACAATACACACTTCTGATAAACGGCTAATAACTAGAATCTACAAAGAACACAAACAAATCAGCAAGAAAAAAATTAACAACCTCATTAAAAAGTAGGCAAAAGGCATGAACAGAAGTTTTTCAAGAAGATAGACAAATGGCTGAAAATCATAAAAAAAAAGTTCAACATCACTAATCATCAGGGAAATCCAAATTAAAACCACAACAAGGTATCACCTTACTCCTGTTAGAATGGCTTTTATTAAGAAGTCAGAAAACAACAGATGCTGGCGCAGATGTGGAGAGAAAGGAATACTTATACACTGTTGGTGGGACTGTAAATTAGTACAACCTCTATGGAAAACAGTATGGAGATTTCTCAAAGAACGAAAAGTACACCTACCATTCAATCCAGCAATCCCACTACTGGGTATCTACCCAAAGGAAAAGAAGTCAAAAGACACCTGCACTCGAATGTTTACTGCAGCACAATTCACAATTGCAAAGATCTGGAATCAACCCAAGTGCCCATGAATTCATGAGTGGATTAATAAAATGTGGTATATGTATACCATGGAATGGTACTCAGCCATAATAAAGGATGAATTAATGCCTTTTGCAGCAATTTGGAAGGAAGTGGAGACCATTATTTCTAGTGAAATATCTCAAGAATGGAAAATCAAGCACCACATGTATTCTCTAATAAACTGGAACTAACTGATGGGCACATAAGTACACAGAAGAAAGTAAAAGTCATTGTAAATCAAGCAGGGTGGAGGGGGGAGGAGGGGAAGGGCAAAAACCCACCTAATGGGTACAATGGACACTATTCAGGTGATAGCCACACTTATAGCCCTGACTCAAACCATGTATCAAAAACATCTGTACCTCCTTAATATTTTGAAATAAAAAATAATAGTTAATATATATATACACACATACACATATATACACACATGTATATACACTACAATTGGCTCTATGATGTTTAGACAACATAGTAAGGAAAATTTGGAGTGATGGGGTCATGACAGTGGAGTTTTTAGAGATGTGAATGCTGTTAGTATCAAAATGGAGTCCCTACATACGTCTGGTATGGCACATGTTTCAGCAGAGAGAACCCCGCAATGATGGATGATATCATCTCTTCTTCCCTGGTGAGAGTTTGAGGACAGACACTTTTTTCTCACCATGAGTGTCACCCCAGAGGTCAAGAGTCATGGGATGAAGTTTGCTGAGGAGCAGCTGCTAAAGCATGGATAGACTCAAGGCAAAGGCCTGGGCCAGAAGGAGAATGGCATCACCCAGGCCCTCAGAGTGATGCTGAAGCAGGACACTCATGGGGTGGGACATGACCCTGCCAAAGAGTTCACAAACCACTGGTGGAATGAGCTCTTCAATAAGACTGCAGCCAACTTGGTAGTGGAAACTGGACAGGATGGAGTACAGATAAGGCGCCTTTCTACAGAGACCACCCGTTGTAATCCTCCCAAGCCCATCTTGCTGTATCAGAAGTTTGTGAAGACGGCCACCCTGACTTCAGATGGAGAGAAGCCAGACAAAGACATGGAGAGCTGCAGTGATGTCAACAACCAGAGACCCAAGCCCCCAAAGATTCTGACGGATGAGATGCTGCTCCAAGCCTGTGAGGGGCGAACAGCACACGAGGCTGCCTGTCTTGGGATTACGATGAAGGCCAAACTTGCTCGGCTGGAGGCCCAGGAAAAGGCCTTCCTGGCTCATCTCAAAGGCCAGGACTCTCAGGACTCTCAGGCCTCTCAGCCACAGTCAAAGAGCAAGCCCCCCAAAAAGAAGAAAAAGAAAAAGAAGCACAAAGAGGAGGAAGAGGCTACAGCACCTGAAAGGAATGCAGATGAGAAGCACCCAGAACACACTGACCAGAGGATCAGGAAAAGCAAGAAGATGAAAAGGCAACATCAAGAAGGAAAGGTCTCAGATGAGAAAGAGAGGGCAGCTGTAGGGAATGAGGAGGAAGCGGCTGCAGGAACAAGTGGGCTTAGGGAATTGAAGAGCAGAGAGCAAACTGATCAGTCCCCAGGAAAAGGAAGAGAAAGAAGAGGCAGCACCATGAAGAGGAGGAGAAGATGGGGGTCTTGGATGAAAGAGGAAGAGGTAAGGAGGCTATAGGTGCTGTCAGGACAGAGGAGGTAGAGAGCACAGAGTACATTGACCCGTGCAGCAGAAGCAAGAAAAAGCGGCACTGTGAGAAGGATTTGAATTTAGAGGATGAAGAAGTTGAGGAAACTGTTTTAGACAGTGGGACCAGGGACACAGAGAACAGAGCATGCAGTGATGGAGGAGGGAGAAGCAAGAAGAAAACACAGCGACATCAAGAGGAGGAGGAAGTCGTTGATGTAAGGGATGAAAGATGAGGAGGATGGCAGGACTAGGGAAGTAGAGAGCAGAGCACACACTGGCTCAAGCAGCAGAGGTAAGAGGAGGAGGAAACGGCAGTCAGAGGAAGAAAGCTGGAGTTGGCACTGACCAGAGAACCAAAAAGAAGAAACAGAGGAAGAGAGACTGAAGGTCAAGGTGGGGCTCACTTGATTTGCCTTCAGGAGTTGAAGCCTCAGAGACTTGGATTGATGCAAGGTCTTCTGTGCTCCCCTAAACATGGAGTCCCTCTTAAGGAGGAAACGGCTCTGGAACATCAGTCTGCTGAGAGGAGAGAGTGTTGGCACGCACCATGCCTTAGTTGATGGAGTGAGCATAGTCCCCTCTGCAGCTTCTAACCCAGAGATTATGAATTCAGGTGCCTGTAAGAGCCAGATGGCTAAGGGACAAGGAATGCCCGGGGCTGGGGGAATAGGAACACAGATACCCTTTGAAGGGGCATCTCTGTTAAAAGAAGCTGAAAAGGTAGACTTACGTGAAATCTGATTTTTAAATATTGTGAAGGCTAAGAAAAACAACAAATTTAAGCCTATGGGCTAGAGTCAGTCCACAGGTTGCCAGTTTCTAGCATGACCAAATGAATGAATAAACATTGAGTTGGGCTCGTAGCCTACAGATAAAAAAAAAAAAAAAAAATGGAGTCCCTTATTCAAACAAGGAAAATGGAGTCAGGGGAGCCCATGAAGAAGCAGCCTTCATGAACACATGCCTGTTTCAGGACTTACTGCAATACATTCCTGCAAACAGACCGGTAACAAGACTTATCAGAAAATTTCCTCAAGGTTCCAGTTTTTCAGATAAGCCACTTATAAAATGACATTTACCTAGAAAGGGCTGTCTCTATCAATGAACAAAGGACAACTCTTGCAATGAGTTTCTGTGGCCTACAAACTTTGTTTTAAAGCAGCATACATAGACATCTTCTATGTGTCTTTAAAATTTTCGCATTTGCTCTGACCTCCGTGGATATGCTTATGATCTGTCATTGCATGCATATTCCAGATTGCAATCCTCTGCTATTCCCAAATAATTCCATTCGTTCTGAACCAAAAAAAAAAATCTGATTAATAACACCAATGCTCAAAAATGATTATCTGATAACTCAAAAATAAAATTAATACTTCACATTTATATAATAAGACATATTCATTATTTCACACAATGAATGAGGATAGTTCATTAATGTTTGAAAGAATGGGTCTTTTCATTTTAAATATTGAATTTATGAATTATAATTTGATATATTAAATCTGGGAACAGAATTTTAAAGTACGTGATCAAACTGGAAATAATATTCTATGGTGTTTTATACAACAAATTTAAATGAAAGTATAAGGCTTAATATATTAAAATTTGGTGGATTATTTTAACCACGTCAGTTACAAGCCAAGCGAATAATGAAACTAAGAAAATGCAACTGCAAATAAAAGGTTTTGGCAAATGATCTCTGCATGCAACAGGAGAATATATACATTTGTTAGCTAAATCAGTAATTACTCCACAAATAAACATAAATTCCCTAATTAAATTTATTAAATATTCATGCTTCCTGAGGAAAACAAGTGACAATTTTTGATGATGCTATCAGTTACATCAATCAGGGTTTGCCTGTACAGGACAATTTGGATTGTTTAGAAACCAAACCTTTAGTTAAAATGTTTTTATCTATACTCCTAAATATTTGTGAGATAATTATCTCTTTTGTGGAAGAGCATACAGATCAAGAGGAAACTTTAAAACATTTTTAGATTTTGAAATAAATATTTAATTTAAAAATAAACATTAACAGAAAGTTGCAAAAATAGAAGTTTTGTGTACCCTTAACCCAAACTCTCCCCACAGTATCATCTGATATAATTGTACTACAATACTGAAACCAGAAAATTGACATTGGTACAACAGACATTATTCCAATTTCACCAGTTTTACATGCACTCGTGTGTATGCGTAGACTATTCAATTTTATCAACGTGTAAATTCACAGTAACCATCAAAATAGAGCTACAGAACTGTTCCACAAAGATCTTCCACAATGACCACATGTACTATCCCTTCATAGTCACACCCACCCATCTCAAGATCCTCACCTAAACTTTGCAGTACCCCACTCCTGACAATTATTAATCTGTTCTCCACTTTGAAATGTATATAAAGGAAATCATATGGTATACAACAATTACAGATAGGGTTTTTTTAAACGCAGCATAATTTCTTGAGATCCATCCAAGTAGTTATATGCATCAATGCGTTTCTCTTTTTTATTGCTGAGTAGTATTCCATGGTATCAATGTACCACAATTTGTTTAACCATTAACCCACTGTAGGATATTTTAGTACTTTCCAAATTGTATCTGTTGTGAATAGAGCCATTATGAAAACTTGATTACAGGACTTAGTGTGAACATAAGTTTTCCTTTCTCTGGGATGTGCATATCCCTGGAGTACAATTGCTGGGTTGTATGGCAAGTGTATGTTTAGTATTTTAAAGAAACTGCCAAACTATTTTCCAGAATGACTATACCACTTTATATTCCTAGCAGATGTATAAAAGATACAGTTTCTCTACATTCTTGCCAGAATATGGTATTGTCATTATTTTTTATTGTAGCTGTTCTGTTAAGTGTGCAGTGATATTTCACTGTGGTTTTAATTTGCATTTCCCTAATGAATAATGATGTTGAACATATTTTCATGTGCTTGGTTAGAATATGTATAATGCTTTTTGGGAAAATATTTATGTCTTTCACTCACTGTGTAATTGGATTTTTTTTTAACTGTTGAGTATTTTTTTTCATCTATGAATTGTGCATTTGGTGTCATGTCTAAAAATTTTTTGCCTAGCTCCAGGTCCTAGTGATTTTTCTGGAATATTTTCTTTTAAAAGCTATATAGCTTTATGTTTTACATTTAAATCTGTGATCCATTTTGAGTTAATTTTTAAATAGGATGTGAGGTTTAGGTTGAGGTTCACTTTTGGCCTATAGATGACCACTTGCTCTCCCACCATTTGTTGAAAAAAAAAATCCTTTCCTCATTGCATTGAGTTTGAATCTTTGTCAAAAATCAGTTGGCTGTACTTGTGTGGGAGTACTTAGGGTAATCTGATCTGTTCCATTGATCTATGTGTCTATTTGTCTGCCAGTACCATACTGTATTAATTCCTATAGCTACACAAATCTTAAAATGGGGGTAGAATGATTCCTCCCATTTTATTATGGCTTTTCCAAATTATTTGAGCTATTCTAGTTCTTTTTCCTTTCCAAAAATATTTTAGGATAAGCTTTCTATATCCACAAAAAATCTTCCTGGGATTTTAAGTGAAACTGGGTCAAACCTAGAGATAAATTTGGGGAGAAATGACATCTTTACTATGTTGAGTCTTTCAGTTCACGAACAGAGTACATCTCTTCATTTGTTTAGAGTTTTGATTTCTTTCATCAGAGTTTTATATTAGTATTTTCACCATACAAGGTCTGTATATGTTTTGTGGGATTTATACCTAAGAGTGTCATTTTGTTTTAGGCAATTGCAAATGGTATTGTGTTTTTAACTGTGGTTTTCAGGTGTTCCTGGCTAGTATAAAGAAATACAATTGATTGGGTTCGTACATCTCATATCCTTGATGAATATCTGGTTTGGTTTGGTTCCACAATTTGGCTGTTTTTTTTTTTCCCCAGGTCAGTTTTGTTGTTTATTTTTTTTATTTATTTTTTTTATTTCAGCATATTATGGGGGTACAGATGTTTAGGTTAAGTGTGTTGCCCTTGGTTCCCCCTGCCAAGTCCGTGTTTCAAATATGTCCATCCTTCGGGTAGTACGCATTGCCCTCCTTGTGTATACAAATACCCCTCCCCAATTTGGCTGTTTTTTAAACAGAAAGGTTTTAAGTTATGAGTCCAGGAGATTTTTTTGTAGATTCCTTGGGATATCCATACATAGATAAAAATGTACATAAATGCGCATCAGTCATTGCATCTGCAAATAGGGACAGTTTCATTTCTTCTTTTCCAATCTATATGCTTTATATTTACTTTTCCTGCCTCATTGTGATGGCTTCCAGTAATATGTTGAATACGAATGGAGAGAGTTGACAACTTTTCCTTATTCCCATTCTTAGAGGAAAAAGCATCATGAGTAAACTTTTTAGAAAGATATAAGGTCTATGTCTTGATTCATTTTTTAAAATCTGAATTACCAGTTGTTCTAGCACCAATTGTTAAAAAGACCATCTTTTCTCCATTGGATTGCCTTTGCTACTTTGTCAAAAATCAGTTGACTATATTTGTGTGGATCTACTTCTGGGCTCTCTATTCTATCGATCTATTTGTTCATTCTTTTACCGATACCACACTTGATTACTATAGCTTTAAAGTAAGTATTGAAATCAGGTAGTGTCAGTCCTTCAACTTTGTTCTTATTCTTCAATAGTATGGTGGCTATTCTGGATCTTTTGCCTTTCAATATAAACTTTAGAATCAGTTTGTCAACATCCACAAAGTAACTTTGCTGGGACTATGATTGGGATTGCATTGAATCTATCAATCAAGTTGGTAAGAACTGACTCTTAACAACATTGAGTCAGAAGACTCATCCATGGAAGACTTATCCATGAACATGGTATATCTTTTTATTTAGATTTTTAAATTTTTCATCAAAATTTTGAAGTTTTCTTTGTATAGATCTTGTACACATTTTGTCAAGTTTATACATAAGTATTTAATTTTCTGGTGTTAATATAATGGTGTTGTATTTTTAATTTCAAATTCCAGTTTCTCATTGCTGGTATGAAAGCAATATACTTTTGTATGTTGACCTTATAACCTACAACCTTGCTATAATCACTTATTAGTTCCAGGGTCTACTGTTGTTGATTCTTTGGAATTTTCTGCATATACAATCATGTAATTTGAGAACAGTTTTATTTCTTCCTTTTCAATCTGTATTGCTTATATTTCTTTATCCTGTCTTACTGCATTGGCTAGGACTTCCAGTAAAATGTTGAATAAGAGTAGTGGGAACATCCTTGCCTCCTTCCCAATTTTAGGGGGAAAACATCTAGTTTCTCACAATTAAGTATGATGTAGGGTTTTTGTAGATGTTCTTTATCAAATTTAGGAGTTTCTCTCTATTTCTAGTTTGCTGAAAGTTTTTATCATGAACAAGTATTGGATTTTGTCAAATGCCTTTTCTGTATCTATTGATATAATCAAAGTGATTTTTCTTCTTTAGCCTATTGATGTGATGGATTACATTAATTGATTTTCAAATGTTGAACTAGCCTTGCATACCCTTCATTCCTTTTTAAGGCTTAATGATATTCCATTGTATGTAACATCCCATTTTGTTTATCCATTCATCAGTTGATGGACATGTGGTTTGTTTCAACAATTTGGCTGCTACAAATAATGCTGCTATGAACATTCATGTACCAGTTTTTGCATGAACATATGTCTTCAATACTTTTGGGTACATATCTAGGAGTAGAACTGCTAGGGCATAGGATACTCTAAGTTTAACTTTTGAGGAACTGCCAACTTTTCCACAGCAGCTACATCATTTTACATTCCTAACAGCAATGTATGAGAGTTCCAAATTCTCTAAATCCTTGTCAATAGATGTTACTGTTTGTCTTTTTGAGTACAGCCATCCTAGTGGGTGTGAAGTGGTATCTCATGGTTTGAATTTCCATTTTACTAAAGACCAATGATGCTGTGCATATCTTGATGTGTTTATTGACCATTAGTAAATATTCTTGGAAGAAATGTATATTCGAATCCATTATCGTTTTTAATTGGCTTATCTTTTTACTTACTGTTGGCTTTTAAGAGTTCTTTGTATATTTGGAATACTAGAATCTTATCAGATATATGATTTTCAAATATTTTCCCCAATTCTATGTCTAATCTTTTTACTTTCCTAATAGTGTCCTTTGCAGCACAGAAATCTTTAATTATGATGAAGTCCAATTTATCTACTTTTTCTTTGGTTGCCTGTGCTAAAGGTTTCATATTGAAGAAACCATTGCTTAATGAGTTGTGAAGATTTAAGTCTATGTTTTCTGTAAAAGCTTCATAGCTTTAACTCATTCACTTGGATCTTTCATCCACTTTGAGTTAATTTTTGTACATGGTATGAGGTAGAGGTCCACCTTCATGCTTTTGCATGTCAACATCCAGTTTATTTTTTAAAAAATATTTTTTCATGATTCTTATGGTTATTCAGGGTCCCTTGTTTTTTCATGTAAATTTTATGATTGGCTTGTCAATTTCTGCAAAAATGCCAGTAGGGATTTTTGATAGAGATTGCAATGAATCTATAGATCGATTTGGGGAATATTGTCATCTTAATAAGTCTTCTGATCAATGAACATGGAAAGTCTTACTATTTACTTAGGACTTCCTTAATTTTTCTCAACAGTATTTTATAGTTTTCAGTTAACAAGTCTTGTACTTCCTTGGTTAAATATATTACTGAGTATTTTATTCTTTTTGATGCTATGGTAAGTGGAATTATTTTTTTAAATTTCATTTTCAAATTTTTCACTGCTAATGTATAGAAATACAATTGATTTT
>NW_012143634.1:4421630-4481643 GCF_000956105.1 Propithecus coquereli | reverse complement strand
TTTCTATTTTTAGTAGAGACAGGGTCTCGCTCTTGCTCAGGCTGGTTTCGAACTCCTGAGCTCAAACGATCCGCCCGCCTCGGCCTCCCAGAGTGCCTTGTCTTATTTCTGATCTTAGACTGAAAGCATTGTCCTACAACATTAAATATGAGGTTAGCCATTGGTTTTTCTGAGATAACTTTTAAAAGGTTGAAAAAAGTCCCTTCTACCCAGAGTTTTTTGAGAGTTTTTATCATTAAAGGGTGTTGGATTTTGTTAAATGCTTTTTGTCTATTGGATGATTATGTGACTGCTGTCCATTTTTCTATTAATAAGGTATATTACATTGATTGATTTTTAAAAATGTTTAAACAAGCTTGCATTTCTCGTATAAATTCCACTTATAGTACATAATCCTTTAAAAAATTCTTTATTAACATATAATTAACATACCACAGAATTTGCCCACAAAGAGTACAATTTAATAGATTTTAGTATATTCATAGTCATGCAACCATTACCATGTTCAAATTTGTAACATTTAATCACTTTAAAAAGAAATCCTATGCCCACTACAAGGTGGTCCCCATCCCACCTTTCCCCATACCTTGGAAACCACTAATATACTTTCTTCTGTCACTATAGATTTGCCTGTTCTGGACATTTTATATGAATGGAATAAATGTGGTATCTTGTGGCTGACTAGCTTCTTTTACTTAGCACAATGTCATTTAAACTTCATCCATGTTGTAGCTTATTATCACTATGTCATTTCTTTTTATTGCTGAAAAATATTTTATTGCATAGATATACCATATTTTGTTTATCCATTCATCAGTTTATAGGTATTTGGGTTCCATTTTTTGGCTATTATGAATAACGCTGCTATGAACATTTATATACAAGGTTTTATGCAGATGTATGTTTTATTTCTCTTGGGTATATGCCAAGAAGTAAAATGGCTGGGTCATATAACTATAGATTTAACTTTCTGAGGAACTATAAAACATTTTATAAATTGCTGCATTCAAGTTTGCTAGCTTGAGATTTTTTTGAGACTATATGTGGTTATATTCATAAGGGATACTGGTCCTTTCCTGTGGTGTCTTTGTCTGGTTTTGGTATCAGGGTATTACAGGCCTTATAGAATAAGGTGAGAAATGTTCCCTCTTTTTTTAGAAAATTTTGTGAAGTGATGGTATTAATTCCACAAACATGTAGTAAAATTCCCCAATAACGCTATCAGGGCCTGGGTTTTTCTTTATGGGAAATTATCGAGTACTTATCATTCTTTTTTCTTGGTACAGGTCTATTCAGATCTTCTATTTCTTCTTGAGTCAGTTTTGGTAGTTTACCTCATTCTAGGAATTAGTCCATTTCATCTAGGTTACCTAATTTATTAGCATAGTATTCTCTTATAATCCTTCTTCTTACTATAATGTCAGTACTAAGGTCCCCCCCTTCATTCCTGATTTCATTGTGTTGTCTCTTTTTTTATTTGCCAGTATACATAAAGGTTACTTATTTTTTAAAATCCTTTCAAAGAAACAACTTTTGGTTTCATTGATTTTTTCCATTGCTTTTCTATTCTCCATTTCATTCATTTCTTCTATAATCTTTATCATTTCCTTCTTTCTCCCTGCTCTTAGTTTTCTAATTTTTTAAAGGAGAAGGTCAAATTACTGATTTGAGCTCTTATTTTTTCAATATAGGCATCTACAATAATAAATTTCCTTTTAATCACTGCTTTTGCTGTATCGCATAAATTTTGGTATGTTGTGTTTTTGTTTTTATTTATCTCAAAGCATTTTCTAATTTTCCTTGTAATTTCTTCTTTGATCCATTGGCTATTTAGTAGTGTGTTTAATTTCCACATCTTTGTGAATTTCCCAAATTTCCTTCTGTTATTGATTTCCTATTTTATTCCATTGTTGTCTGAGAAGATACTTTGTATGATTTCATTCCTTTTAAGTTGATAGAGACATATTTAATGGGCTAATACACAGTCTATCCTAGATAATGTTCTATGTGTACTTGAGAAGAATATGTAGTCTCCTGTTGTTGGGTGGAGTATTCTACAGATATCTGTTAGGTCTAGTTAGTTTTTAGTGTTGTTCAAGTCTTCCTTCCCTTTCTTCATTGATCATCTCTCTAATCATTGAATCCATTATTGAAAGTCAGGTATTGAAGTCTCCAGCGATTATTGTTGAATGTGTCCCCAGCTATTATTGTTAAATTGTGTATTTCTCCCTTCAATTTTGCCTTTTTCTGTTTCGTGTATTTTGGGGCTTTTTTTTTTTTTTTTGAGAGAGAGAGAGTCTCGCTCCATTGCCCCGGGTAGAGTGCAATGGCATGATCATAGTTCACTGCAACCTGAAACTCCTGGGCTCAAGCGATCCTCCTGCTTCAGCCTTCCCAGTAGCTGGGACTGAAGGAGTGTGCCACCACACCTGGCTAATTTTTTCTATTTTTAGTAGAGATGGGGTCTCTCTCTTGTTCAGGCTGGTCTTGAACTTCTGAGCTCAAGCAATCCTCCTGCCTCGGCCTCCTGGAGTGCTAGGATTACAGGTGTGAGCCATTGCACCCGGCCTATTTTGGGGCTTTGTTGTAAGATGCATATATATTTATAATTGTTCTGTCTTCTTGATGGACTGACCCTTTTATTATTATAAAATGTCCTTTTTTATCTCTAGCAATAATTTCTGTTTTATAAGGTCTATTTTATCTTATGATTAGGATAGCCACTTGAGATATCTTTTGATTATTGTCTGCATGGTATATCTTTTTCTATCCATCTACTTTCAACTTATATGTGTTTTTAAGTCTAAAGTATGTCTCTTGAAGATAGCAATATAATTTGGTTATTGTACTTTTCAATTCCAGAATTTTTATTTGATTCTCTCTCTCTTTTATAATTTATATCTCATTATTGGTATTTTTCAATTTTGTATGATATTCTCATACTTTTCTGTAGTTTTTTACACATGGCTTCCTTTGTTTCTTTGAGCATATTAAAAATAGCTAATTGAAACTCCATGGACTAGTAAGTCCAACATCTGGGTTTGCTCAGGGATTCTATTGATTGCTTCTCCCCTCTCCCCATGTATGAGCCATATTTTCATGTTTCTTTGTACACTTCCAAATTTTTTGGCAAAAACTAGATGTTTTAAATAATATTATTTTAAATAATATTTAAATATTGTTTTAAGTAATTAATTTAAAACATTATGAACATATTTGTGATATAATATTATAAATAATAACTCTAAAAATCGGAACCTTCTCTCCCACAGGGTTTGCTGTCATCGTTGCTGTTTATTATTGTTCCTTTTCTTTGTTTAGTAACCTTTTGGGAACAAATTCTGAAGTCTGTATTCACTGTTGCATATGGCCACTGATGTCTCTGCTTGGTTAGCTTAGTCTTTGCTCAAGGGCTTTGTGTTTGTGTGGGGCACACTTTCAACAATCAGGGAATTGAGGTATTTGCCTTATCATTCAATTCCTATTTGCACAGCATTAAGGTCAGCCAGAGGTGAGAAGTTAAGGCCTTCTCAGATCTTTCCTGAGCATGTGCACAGCCTTACACACATGCATGGCTTTCTGTATACCCAAGAATATGTCATAGCTGTTTCAAAGCCTTTATGGACATCACATTCCCCAGTTTTTTTGTTTTAAGTTTTTTTTTTAAACCCAGCTGTTATTTACTGCCTCAGGAAGAAATGATGTTAAACAATTGCCTCTAAAAGTTTTTAGTAAATGCCTCTGGAGGAAAGATTTTTTTGCAGTGGGTGATCTCTGAGTCAGGCTAAATAAAGACTGTCTTGCAGGTGGGGTTGCTATAGTTTGTACATTTGTTCCCCCAAACCTCATGTTAAAATTTGATCTCCAACGTTGGAGGTGGTGGCCTAATAGGAGGTGTTTGAGTCATGGGGGCAGATCTTTCATGAATGGATTGGTGTTGTCTTTGTGATAATGAGTGAGTTCTCATTCTATTAGTTCCCAGGAGAAATGGCTGTTAAAAAGAACCTGGCCCTCCCTGCTCTCTCTCTTGCTTCTTCCCATGCCATGTGATCTCTTAACATGCTGGCTCCTTTTCACCTTCGGCCATAAGTGGAAGCAGCCTGAGGCCCTCACCAGAAGCAGATGTTGGCACCATGCTTCTTGTACAGCCTGTAAACTGTGAGCCAAATAAACTTCTTTTCTTTATAAATTACCCAGCCTCAAGTATTCCGTTATAGCAACACAAATGAACTAAGACAGAGATATTCCACGGAACTATCAGACAAGTAAAAAAAAGACAATATTCTTGGAATGAGGCTTTGAAGGTGTTCCATCCCCATTTTGCCCCCTCTGATGGCTGCCAGGCTGCTGGTTTTCATCATGATTGTGAACTGTTTATTTTCAAGATTACCATGGAGCTGGAGAGAAGGGGATGGGAATGGGGCAAGTTATTACTACAATGCTATGAAGTTCGCTGTTCTTACCAAGAATCAGCCATTTATCTTGAATAAATTCATCCTGGATAGCTATAAGCCTCTGGCCAATTTCCAGAGCTCCGAAAAAGTCGATTCTGACATTTTTGTCAGTTTTCTCATTCTTTTTATGGAGTTGAGAATTGTTTAAAGTCCTTACTCCTCCAATTTCACTGACATCACCCACTATTTGGGACTTTTAGAAGAAGATATCTTTGAAGACTAAGCAAACTAGAATGCAATCTATACTGCTTCTAGAATACAACTTACGATACTCCAAAATAAAAACTGCCAATTTTGGACTTCTAAATTTAAACCATAAAGAATTGAGTCCTATCAAGATCTCAGAACTTTTGACAATTCAGTTTCCAATTCTATGTGTCTTACTTTCCTTTAATTTCCTTATAATAATTTTTCAGAATTAATTTTGACACCTATTTTTAAAACAAAAGAGTCTAATTTAATTAGTGGCTCATCAGAGTAAGAGACAAAATGTATATTAATTAAAAGTTCAAGATAATATTCTAGAAGTTTCATTAATGGAAGTTGTATAAGTATGAAAATATCCCCTAATCAGAAGTAATATCCTAATATAAATTCACCCAGCTTTCATTTAATAGAAACTTCTTATTCATTTCATGTTTATAAGCATCAATTTCATTTTTCATACATGTGAAAGAACAAATTCCAAACTATTTAGGAATAATATGCCTTTTTAGGACTCTAATAAAAGCTGTAGACACTCTACAAAAATAAACACAATTCTGCTTATAATTTGAAGGGATTGTTGGGTAGCCTGCAGCCTGCAAGTTAAGAATGCCTATTCAACAAAAACATTATGATTCTGATGGCAAAAATAAAGAATATATTCTAATCATTATTATATAATATCTCATCTTCAGTAGAACAATGAGAATTTAAAAATATGAAAACATGTACAGGTAGTCTCCAACTAATAAATATATTTCATTTCAAAAGTTAATTTGTAAATTAGTTACTTAGAATTTATTACATATTTTTTCTAATAAAAACCTTGTTATAAAAAATGGTTGGGGACTAGCAAAATGTAAGTCTCTTAAGGGTAGTTGCTTTTTTTATATTTGTATTATAATGACCTATCCAAATAAATAGAATATGGTAGGTTCTTATGCAACTCTTTATAAAACCTATTTCACTGAATAATGTATTTGAATACAAGTACACTAAGAAAACAGGAAAAAAATACTGAGGTAATGACAAAGATCAAATAAACCAAAAAGCCAAAAATAAAATAATAAAATACAAAAGTAAAGAAGAATAAAATTGATCTTAAATTATCTATTACTTGAGAGAGAAGTTTAATTAGAAGAGAATGTAATGGTGAATAAACATAGTTCTAGATATTTTTAACTAAACTTATGGATTCCGTTTTATTGTGTTAAATTTCACTTCAAAATATTTTTCTCCTTCTATGCTAAGCCATGAAAGAGGTCATTTTTGGACCCTAACAATTTTTTTTTATTTTTTTTCTTTCAGCATATTATGGGGGTACAGATGTTTAGGTTACGTATGTTGCCCTTGCCCCCCCGCCTCCCAAGTCCGAGTTTCAAATATGTCCATCCTTCCGGTGGTGCGCATTGCACTCTTCCTAACAATTTTTAAATGGACTGAAAGAGCAGAGGGGTTTAGATGTTTTGTCTGTGGTGACTGGAAAAGGGTTGAAAGAAGTTGGGTTGGAGGGGGGGGACACTGTTCAAAGAGGCTTTATATAATATATAATGAAATAATATAATGAAATAATTTACTATTTATTACATGCATTATACACCTTATAATAAAATGTGCCCAAGTTAGAATAAAGTAAGCTAGTGTGAATATGAGCAATAGAGGGTATGAGAACCTCATTGCAAAAAAAAAAAAAAAAAGGTAGAGGTGGTAGAGATGAAATTTTGATTTCGCTTCTTAGTTAACTTTATAATGAGTCATTGTGCTAAAGAAGATGGCAAAAATTCATTCTGGAGCCATAAATATAAAGGTCCAATTGCATATTTCACTTGAATAGCATTGACCTCTGACCAAAACCAGACAAAAGTCATGGATAATATGCAGAATTCAATTGGATTTCACTTAATATCTATATGTTGTATCCCTACCATATAAGATGTATGTGAAAAGAGTACAGGATTCCATCAAGTCCAAAGAGGCTTAAGAGTATGAAGGATCAATGGAATGGCCTGGCCTTGTCTTCAGAACAGGACTTAAAGACATTTATATAGCAAAAGCAATGCCAAAGCAAAGAAGGAAAAGCTACAACTTCAGTGATGGGCTCCCATATATTATATTAAGTAAAGATAGGACTTAAACCCAGGGATATGAACTATATGCCAAACCACCTCCCCTTTTTTAAGTTTGGAGTTTGACTCCCTGACTAGGTGACAATAAATAGAGGTTCAGTCTGAAATTCTGGATCTGTAGCTCCAGAGATCTGGCTGAAGAAATCTGTCAATAAACAACCTCAGCCAAATGAGAAGGTAATTAATTGTCTCCCTAACAAAATGTCTTTAGCCTGTAGAGGTTTAGAATTAGGTATAACAATGAGATAAATCAAACTTTTGGTATTAATAGTTTTAGGTTAAGAAATAAGCTATGAATATTTATTCTAATTATTTGTAACAATGCTTAAGAGAATTTTGGCTTTATTACTCCGATTTAATATAGGTAATTGAGTAATTGATTTAGACTTGTGATTTTAAAATGGAATCTTACTAAGTTTATAAACAGTATCAGAACATTTAAGAGAAATGAAGATTCAACACATCTATATGTTTAATTAGTTAGGTTTATACAAAATTACCTCAGTACTTGGTTTTCTCTGTTAGTCAGACAACTGAGGTACAGCAAAACCAAATACAGTATATTAAACTTAAAGGCAGTTAAAGTTTAAGGAAACATAATTTAGATGTAAAGCTTGCTTAAAAGTCAATTTTAAATTTTGCTAAATTTATAAAATAATTTATATTAAAAAACAGTAATAGCCAATTCCAGAGTATAAAACCATAAAATCTCTAAATCTTACCAAAAGATTTTAAAGATTAAAGCACTAAAAACAAATCACTTAATGATTCTTTGTGAGTAGCACTTCTAAGAAACTTCTAAAATCATTATAACAATTCAAAGAGTCACAAAGTATTTAAAAGTAATGATCCTGAAAAAAAAATCTGCAGGAACAGATTAACTTGGAGCTCACGGTATGTGGGCTTTTACTTCCTAAAATAAAATAACTGGATAAAATATAAATAGTCTACACTGCCCTACATTTTCTAATCTAAATTATCAACTGCATTGCTCTTTGGATTAAAAATGAAAGGACTAAGGAAAGATTTATCTTTTACTGGACTGTAGAAAAGTCAAAAGACAGACTAATTAGAATAGTTAATATAATAATCACAATTGTGCCATCTGAAGTATGAGCATATATGCTGTGGTTACATGAAACTATGACTTAAAAAACTAAAAAGTAAATACCTTTAAAATTTTTACATATTGTTTACAAATATTTATACATATATAAATATAATTATCCATATTAATGTCTTGAAACAAAATTTTAAGTCCTGCAAGTCTTAACAGCACTGATCTTTCAAATTTTTACATATATACCATATATATGTCAAACATGATATATGAATCTTCTAGTTCTACTAGATCATAATCCTAAAGGTAGGTAGTTATGCACTTGGAGGGAACTCAGCTTCTTCTGAATCTGCAATTATTATCCTTGCCGTTATTTTGCCTCCCTCCCTTCCCATGCCATGTCCCAAACCACGGAATTCAAAATTAGACCCCCAAAAATTATATGTTCAGATTTCACTCTTCCTAGTCAAAAAACATAAGCCCTCACTCAAAGACTTTATAACTCTTTAAATTACTCTACCTTTCGAATACTATGTTCTAGAATTCTGACAACCTAGAATGGAGTTTAAACTGTCTCTACCCACTTCCTACTACATCGCACCCTCTGCTTCCCCACCCCCAGATGAAGGTTAGGTTGATAAATGGATTTTGGAGATGGAATAAAGCCAGACATCAAATAACTTACTTGAAATCCATCTCTTACCTTCTGTACTTAACCCTGGACTTGATGTGAACTTGGCTACATCAACAATTTTTACAGCAAATTGTTGCCCAGTTTCTCTGTTGATACATCGTCGTACAACACTGAAGGGACCCCTAAAAAACAAAAAGTCAATTTTAATTCATTGATTTTAAGTTCCTATTTTCCATCAATATCTATTTCATTGTTTATTATAGCCATACTGTATAACCACCAAGCCATTCTATTCTAGACTCCAGATAGAAGATAGTTTTCAAAATAAAATGTCAATAATGTACTGTTAAATATATTTTTCTATAATTCATGAGATAAGCAATTTATAATTTAAAAAGATTATTAAACTAGAAAAACATAAGACAAATAATTAAATTTGCAATTTGAAATCATTTTTTAAAATTTTAAATAGTATTCTTATTATATTCAAGGAAAATAATCACTGTAATAGTCCATACAGATTATCAACATCTTAAACAAAATAAGTAAAGTTCATAGTACTGGTGGTGTATAGAGCTTTATTCTTTTGAACCAGAAACCAAAGACGTCCTTGACACCTCTCATCTTAACTGCCACTTACCTAATCTTCACTAACAAGTTCTACTGAGTTTATCTCAAATATCTCTTGAACTTGTCCACTTCTCTCCATGTCCCATACCCTAGTCTAAGCTACTACCATCTTCTACTAGGCCTACTGAACAACTTGTTTCTCCCATTCATTCTTGCCGTGATGTTTTAAAAATGAAAATATGATATAATATCCCTGCTTAAACCCCTAGAGAGAGAGAAAGTATTTGCAATACACATATCTAGTTAAGAACTAAAATATATAAGTAATTCCTAAATAAAGAAAAAAAATACATTCCAATAAAATCTGGGGAAAAGACTTTAGCAGGCACTTCACAAAGAGAAAGCCCTGCATGATTTGGTCTCCAATAACTTCTCCAGTTTCACCTGAAATCACAGAGAAATCCTTCATCCTCCTCAAACTTCAAATTAGAATTGTTCCACAGGAAAGGAAGTAATTTCTATCAGTAGAGCCACTGGTCCAGCTATTTGCTTACCTAATCCTCTCCTCAATCTAAATTGGTGGCTCTCAATACTGGCCACACAGTTGAATCAGCTGAGATGATTTAAACATGCCAATGTCCAGGCAATAAACACACACACACACAATACACACAAAGGGTTCCTTGTGATTAACAGTTATCAAATATCTAAATTCAATTAAGATAATCCAAAGATAGATTGGTGATGTTTGAATTGAGTATTAAAAATATAGAACAAAAATATACTATAGAAGTTTATTTGAAGGCTAGTATGGTTTAAGTCATTACATACACACATGTGTACATGTATACATGCATGTATTTTTTCCCCTGAAGGGGCTGGGGAAACAAAGAATCACCCTTACTGGTGTCTACAGGTACGAACAGTTTATCTGGATGCATGTGCTCAATTAGCAGATAGAGAAAAGTTCTTCATTTACACACTTGTGATACTGCTTGTCTTTAAGTAGTTTGTCTTTCTTCTTTCAATTAGAGGACAAGCAATTGAATTTAATTTAACTCAGACTTAAACATTTCTCCAAAATGACATGAATGCCATCAGGAAGACATCAGCTACACTGCAGCTTCAAATCTCTCTCTTCAAGTAACCTAACAAAGCTAACCTGGAAGGAAAAGAAATGGTAATAATGTACCTTTCAGAACTCTATAGAAAGAAATCTTTTCGATGATCACTCAAAACCATTCAAAGATTTTCCTCTGTGAGAAGACAATACAACAAAGTGAGGCATGACTCCCACAAACGTTTTCATTTTCAACCTGAATGTCTTGTGATTACTTATCCTGACAATAGCAAGCAATGTCAGGAAATGCTTAATGTAATTGGTTTTCGTCCAAACATAAACCCTTGGGACTCCATTTATATATACATTTGTGTAGTCTGCTTCAATTCACTACATCTTTTTGGAAATTTCCAGAGATCTCTATGTGGGATTGTTTGTGGTCAATTGAGTCAATTCTTTACTTTTTCCTGCTTGCACAAAGGTGAGAAAGAAAGCAAAGCTCTCCCCACACTTTCAGTAACAGTAAAATTAAGAGAGCTAGGGAGAAAGGAAAGAAAAGGGAATACTGAGACGACAAGACACAGAAACTTTTTAAAATCTGTGAATAAAAATCAAATCAAATCCCCAATTCTTTAAGCTAATTTTATAATATGAAACAAAGAAAACAAATATATCTATGAACTATTGAAGATCTGAAGACAGGTCATAAGTAAAGTATTGTAATGGTCTGTCCTTCGATGACATCCAGGGGGTTAAAAAAGGTAAACCAAATTTAATACCCTAAAAAGACATCAAAATATACTTTGAATTTTTCTGTGATTTAATCCATTAACTGGAAACCCAGCAGAAATTGATAAAAATTTAAAATTTGACTTGGACTCCTATCTTAAAAGGGAAGGGGTGAGAATGTATGTGGGACACAGCGACTGTATCACATTTATTAATAATACTTGGAGGACAGTTTAAGGAACAGCAAAAATATAGGAGGCATAGGTTTCAATCTGGCCAGCCTGTACCTTTTTTTGATGCTTGAAATTTCATCCTTAAATTTTTAAATCTATGGTATGGCCAATTCATGAGTATTTTTGATATAGTTGTAACTAATTATGACCAGGGTATTAATCAAAATGGAATAATAAGATAATTGATGGCATTTCAGATTTGATGAAATATATATTCTTTATTCAACTCTTTACAAATACTAAATATTACGCTTGGGATTGTAACACAAGGTTCTACTTGAGGCAGATGGCTGCTTACAGCAGTCTATGTTTTTAAGTAAAAGGTCAATTAAACCAGAATATGTTACAGCTGAATATTGATTGCTATAATATCCCCTAAGGTTTTGAAAAGAATATAACTGTGTCCCTATACAGACACAGAATAATCTCCTCTAGTTTTCATTTATGTGAAGAAAAGTTAAGTCTAGGAAATAAACAATTCTGACACCAAAGGTAAATATATAAAGAATGAATATATTCATTAGAAGTTAATTAACTAGAATTAAATGAAATTATGCTAGGATATAATATGTTGGTTCCTGGAATAATAGGATAGATTGAGCACAATGCATCTAATTTATTTCCCTCCCCAAACCCCACTAAAATGATACCAAAGGGGTTTTAAAAAGAAGACTGGGAGAACAAGAGAGGAGACAATAGTGATAATCAAATTTGGAAGGCAAGAAAGCAGATGGAGTAGTGGCGATTGACTTAGCAGACTTGGGAAAGCTGAATTGCAAAGAGAAAAATAAGGAAAGTTCAAAACCAAACCCATTTACACTGCAGAATCTTCAAGGAGCTCATGAAGTGGTAGCACCAGATAACTCTGGAACCAGAAGTAAAGAGAGGATGGGGTTAAAATAAAACGGTTTGAATGAAATTTGTTAGAGAAGCAGTTAGAGCCCTGGGTCGTCTCCTCTACTACACACTATGGGCAACTACCTCCGCCTCATCCTAACAGGTTTCTTCTCTGGAGAGGGTAAAACACAGGGTCTCAGAACTGGAGGCACAAGGCCATTGAGGAGGTAGGTACCATATGGAAAGCAAGGGGATTATGTTGTCACACACACACTGAATGCAGACAGCCCTAGTCCGTTTTCTCCTAACAGGGGGAATATTGGAAGCCAGATCTTTACCCTTAAGGCAGAATATGAAAGACTTTTCTATTGAATATCTGACCATCCCAGAAGCAAAGACTTAAAGATAATGACATGAGGTTCTCCAAACTGCTCAACTAGATCATCCTCCAGCAAAACCCAAAGTCAACACATTCTATCCTCACCTTCAGAGCTCTCTCAAACAGCTTTCAGGCCCTCTACTGCAGGGTTTCTAACTTCAACACTATTAACATTTTGAGATGGATAGTTTTTTGTTGTGTTGGGATGTCCTATGCATTTTAGGATGCTTAGCAGCATCCCTAGCCTCTACCCACTAGATGCCAGTAGCACACCTCCCCTCCCTAGCTTTGACAAGCAAAAAGGTCCCCACACATTGACAAATGTCCCAAGAGGGTGGCAAAATTGCCCCTAATTGAGAACCACTGCTCTATTTACTAATCATGAGTGGAAACCAAGGCTCCTAACACATCTGGAGAAGAGTCCCTAATTGGAAGATAGAGCCCAAAACAAACAAAAACAAGTTAGGGGAAACAGACTATACAAGAAGAACACTTCAAGTTACCATTAATATCCTCAGAAAGATATTACAACTATGAAACAAAAAATAGAACTTTCAGAAAACAAAAAACAGCTCTTGAAAAATAAACACATTGAAAAATTTAAAACTTAGTAGAGGGGTTAGATAAACTTGGGAAAATCTCTCAGAAACTAGAGCGTAAGTAACAAAGAAAATGAAGGGGAGGAATTTAAAGGGATAATCCAAGAAAACTTCCCAGAACTTAAATCATGCATAGCCCAAATTATAAGGACCCACCAAGTACTCTGCAAAATAAATAACTCATGTCTATACACACACCACTGTGAAATTTAAAATCACTGTGGACAATGAGATTTTCAGGTTTCTAGAAGTGGAGGTAAGGGTACACAGAGGGGAATGATGATATAGTTCATACACAACGGATCAGGAATCAGAATTGCTTCAGATCTCTGAATGGCAACTCTAGAAGTAAGAAGAAAACAGAAAAATGATTTCTAAACTTTAATTCTACATCTAGCCAGACCATCAATAACCATAAACACATTTTGAGACATAAAAACTCAATAAATTACTTGCCATGCATACTTTCTAAAGAAATTATTATAGGATGTGTTTGCCAAAACAAAAGAGTAGACCAATAAAAAGGACGCTAAGGGACAGCAAATAGGAGATCCAACACAGGAGACAAATGAAGGGAATCCCCACGAGTGCAAGGAAGGGAAATCTCAGGCTGACAGCTATGCCCCAAGCACAGAGGGCAACCAGTCCAGACTGAGAGGCATCAAAGTTTCCCACTGCTACTGATCACCTTTTTAAACCTGAAAACAGAATAGCTGGGTTAGTTGGATCCAAATTCTTCTGTTTTGCTTTTCCTGGCTGTGGGCTAAGGAGATTCCAGCTCTTCTCCACTGCCTGGACCAGCAGAGGACTTTTATTTCACTCCACGACAGCATTCTGCTTTAACCTATTCCTGAGAACTGGAGCCCGGCAGCAGGAAGCTGAAGAGCAGGAAATGCAGGGCAGCCCATGTACCCCCCGTACCCCCACCCACTGACCAACTGCATTCCTGCTGGGTGCTCAGTACCTCACCCTGCCCTGCATTACAGCTTGGACATCCTGTCTGTGGGGAACCCCATGTCCTGGGATTTACTCGTGACCTTGTCAACTAACTTTCCACAATGGGCTCCTAAACACTCTCAGGGCATCCCAAACCAAACCATGAAAGAGATTCTGTTCAGCTTCTCTTCCGAAAGTCTTCATACAATACTAATAATATTGCCCTTTCTTTACATGACTAAGTTTGTGCTTGCTACTCAGTTTTAAAAGACTAAACGATATACTGTTTATGGATACATACACAGGGGGTAAAGCTAGAAAGAAAACAAAAACAAGTGATTAATATAAAAGTCAGTATAATGGTTCAAGGGGAAGGGAATTGTGATTGGGAAGGGGCACATAATGGCCTTTAGAAAGCAAGTAATAATATTCTATTTCTTAACCTGGATGATGGATTCATGGGTTTATTATTATTCTTTAAAAAATTACACATACACACATTTTATATACTTTCCCCTGAATATATTTCCCAGCTTTTACAAAAATGTTTTTAATAGCTGAGGAAAGTTCTTAAGATCTTGTTAATTAAAGGAGGTCTTACTTTTTTTTTCTTTTTCTTTTATTTCAGCATATTATGGGGGTACAGATGTTTAGGTTACGTATGTTGCCCTTGGTCCCCCCCGCCAAGTCCGTGTTTCAAATATGTCCATCCTTCGGGTGGTGCGCATTGCACTCCTTGTGTATACAAATACCCGTCCCCTTCTCCCTCCTCCCCCTGCCCCCTCCCCCCTGCCCAACATCCAATAGATGTTATTCTTATATGTGCATTTATGTGTTGATTAGTTAATACCAATTTGATGGTGAGTACAAATGGATCCCGTTCTTCTGCTCTTGTGGTGCCCCACTTTGGATAATGGGCTTAAGTTTAATCCAGGAAAGTATAAGAGGTGCTAGATCACTGTCGTTTCTTATGATTGAGTAATATTCCATTGTAAACATATACCAAATATAAAACAAATTATTTTAAATGACTTGATAGAAATGAAGAAAAACGATGTTTGCATCTCAAACATAATAAAGTCAATATGAATTGTTAACTGTAATTTTACATCTAGTTGAAATAAATTTAAAATACAAAATTTACAAGTTGCTATATGTAAATTTTGGGGTCACAGCTATAATATATAATTTTCACCCTATGAGAAGTTTATAAACAAAAACATCATGTCTCTGGAAACCTCTAATAAATGGTCGACATTCCTATCCATATGACAGGCAGGCCTGGAAGCTTCATCACATTTATAATGAATTGCACAATATGACACAAGATATGTAGGGAAACTGTGAACAAGAAGAACAAACAACTGAAAAAAGAAAAGGATGGCGAAGTTAAGGCCAAGAACAAATTATAATACATACACACTCACACAAAGTTGATATATAGTCAATCCTCATTACTTACCGACTGTGTATTTATAAATTCACCTACTCAGTAAAATCTATTAATATAACCCCAAAATCAATACTCTCAGAGCTTTCACCATCATTTATGAACATGTATGCAGTGGCAAAAATTTGAGTCACCCCATGTGTATGCTGCCAGCTGAGGGTGAACAAGGTGTTGATGCTCTGCCTTCTTGTTCCAGCTCTTAAACCATAAACAAGTGATCTTTTTGAAGTCTTTTTAGTACATTTTTTGCATTTTGTGCTTTCTGTTGGTGATTTCACTGTTTAAGATGGTTCCCAAGCATAGTGGTGAAAAGCTGTCTAGTGTTCCAAATCACAAGAAGGCTGTGACATGCATTATGGAGAATATATGTGTTAGGTAAGCTTTATTCAGGCATAAGTCACAGAGCTATTGACCATGAGTTCTATGTTAATGAATCAACAATATATATTAAATACAGTGTCTTTAAAAAGAAACACACATAAAATAAAGTTATATATTGACTGGCTGATGAAAATGTTGTGACTAGAGGCTCAAAGGAACCTAATCATGTATTTCCATAAGAGCAACAATTCAGTATTTGCTTCTTCAGTGTTTGTGGCAACTTTATGGAACATAAGCACCATAAATAACTAGAATAAACTGTGTGCATGCACATATATACACATACATATGTATGTATTTATATTATGTAATATATATTTATAGTATGTAATATTATATCTGTATGTGATATTCACATTAAAATATAAACTCAATGAGTGCCTGGTACATATTAGAACTTCAATAAGTATTTGGTGAATGATGTCGGAAAAATGACAAACTAGAAATTAATAAGCCACTGATATATTTATATAACACAATTTTATATAAGGATATAAAATTTTGAGAAATCATGGTGCTTCTAGATATTTCTCTACCCATTTACTAAATCTGTATCTTCCTACTACTTTCTGTACAGTTCTGATGTTAAGAATTGAGGGGCACAGATGGTGAGTGGATCAAAAGGAAACAAAACTAAAATACAATAGTAATAAATGACACCATTAACAGTAAGAATAAAATCTTGAAAACTATACTCTATGGACATATATAAATTTATACAAAAATGATGCCTAATAAAGATAATGATGGTCTTTTCCCTCTTATTTCAACACTAGTCAATGCCACTAAAGAAGAGCTTATACATATAATTTCATCAATCAATCCTTATCTTCCGGTGCTTTGTGGTAGTGATAGGGGAAGAGAGATGCTGTCCTGATACTTTCTTTCTAATTCTGATACTCACTCCCACCTCCAACACACACATACACACACCGAGCTGAGTTTCTTTATGCACAGTGGTTAAAGCGAAGGAAAAAAGTTTGCCTACTTATTGCAACTGTAAAAGAAACACACATGAAGTGGAAAATTATTAAAGCAAAGTCTCAGGAACTATTGCCTAAATGTTAACAATAAAAGACCTGACAAAGGAATTAAGCTCAGTACAATTCAGATCATTCCTTGAAAATTGAAGGGGGAGGCTTATTTGAAAAAGCTAGCAATGAATCTCCAATAAGCTAACAGAACAAATCTGGCTCACCTGTCAAAGCTGAGTAATTCATAGAGTTAAGACTAGCATTTACTAACTCAGTACTTATATTGGCATAATTAGTACCTCTATCAAACTTTGATACTTCAGTGAAGTTTAGTAGACCTCAGTTTAGATTTCATGTAACATACCACCCTCTGGTCTGAGTCTACATATGATACATTCATCATTTACTACTTTTATGAAAAGACTGCAGATCATATACAACAATCTCTGCACAAGGCATAGGTTCTGGAAAATTTGATTGGTGTGTGGGTGCCTGTGTTTGCGTGCGTGTGAAAGGCTGGGGTTAGTGAGAGCCAAGGTAGAGGAATATGGTTTCTAGGTCTTTGTTGGTTCATACTTGATGCAGCATATGTCAAGGAGAACTACTAAGAGAGGAGAAAAAAGACTTTTGTAACATAAGAAATAGGAAGAAGAAAAGCAGATACAAGCCAAAAGAAACAAGAAAACATATGAAGGACTCTAAGATAAACACATTACAAAGTAAGAACTCTGACTTGGTTATAATGTTTTGGCCTTCTTAGCTAAACATATAAAGGACTTTCACAAACACAAATTAAAGCACTGAAATTTAAAAAATTCTACTGACATTTGTACATCTTATCGTATTCACTTACCTCATTTTACCCAATGGAAGACAAAAACATAAAGAATAAACAATAAAACAATCAATAAAGCAATTCTTGCCCTCAGGGAACTCCCAATCTAGTAGACTGCTGTTGGTATATACAAATAATGTTAGTATAATGTTATAGACAAAGCACTGAAATAGTATACTATTAATACAAGTTTATTATTTGTGCATAGGACAGTAGTCAAGAAGGCCTAGGGGGGTTTGGAATGATGAAAAGGATTTTTTTGGGCCAACAAGGAAAAGGGGAGGATTTCAGAGATAAGTGATAGCCCGTGCAACAGCCTCCAGCCAAGTCAAAACTCAGTGCGTTGCGGGGTATTCCAAGCTATTTGGTACTGCTGGCATGAAAACCCAGCAGTGGCTGGAAAAGAAGGGGGCCAAAGATCACTGTGACAGAAGAGTGGATGATGGGTTGGGGAGTGGGTGAGAGTCAGTTAGGAAGTTATTACATTAGTCCAAGCAAGAGGTGATAAAATCTGAACCAATACAGTAGAGGCAACTATGAGATACTTAAGAAAATACATTAAGACAATATAGTGAATCATTAGCTAGGGTGTGGTTGGGAGAGGGTTGAAAGAACATTTACAAATTTCTGGCCAACAGTTACTGGGTAAATAATGATACCACTAAATGACAAAGGGACTATAGGAGAAAGAATTGGTAGAAAGCTGAGAAAGAAAGGAAACACATGGCTGTGTTTGAAAAATATTAATTTCTAAAATACTGATTTCCATGGAATATTCAGGCAGAGATTTACAGAGGGAATATAAAGTTCAAGGAAGGGGTCAACACATAGATGATGATGAAAACATCAACTACCATTTACGACATACCATGTCAGCAGTAAGTATACTGCTAAGAACTTTACATAGATTCTCTCATTATTTATAATTTATTTATCATCATTTATCACCATAGCTAGTACAATATTAGCCCCATTTTATAGATTAGGAACCTGAGGCTAAGATAGGTTGTCTGTGGTCAAACAGTAGTGAATGATAGAGCCAGGACTGGAGCCTAGACACATCAAACTCTAAAATTTAAGTTCTTAACCTCTATGCCCCATAGGAAGCATGAGTTAACGAGAGGTAACTGAAGCCATTGCTGTGAATGAGAGCACTTACGAGTACAGAGGATGGAGCCCCAGAAAACATGAACATATCCCTACATTCCTCCCCAAAGGATTGCTGGAAATATCCCCACAGAAAGACTACAACTAGTCCAGAAAGAAAAAAGAACAAGTGCTGAAGGCAAGCTCTTAGAGCATAGTATCTTGCAGAAATACAAAGACCAAATGCCCAGCAGGGTCCGTCCTAGACAGGAACACAAAAGTTCCCCCTATTCCTCTCAAGGCTAACACAAGAAAAGCGTAATTTTCATTTTTTAAATTAAGAGCTATACATTCACATTTTGTTATTTTCTAAATGTGGGTCTAAATCTCAGAAACTGACGAATGAAAACATTTAGCAGAGAAATAACTTTTTGAAACTTGCTCCTGACCTTTTTCCCTCTTTTCCTCCCCTTCTTCTCTACTAGTGTTCATGAACTTAATCACTTATAACTAGTACTAGCATTGTCACAATTGTCAAATTCTCAGTGCATAATCCAGTCTTTATAAACTGAAACTAATAATTATGGAAGTCTGGAAGTATGAAATTACACTGTAAATCATATTTCTAAAGGGATGTATTCTGTTAGTATGCCACTAAGATCGTTTTCCAAATGCTACATTATTCTCTAATAGTATTGCTGCAAACTATTAATCACAATTCTGTGACTAAGGGGCAGGGGAGGTTAATATGGCCTTAGAAGTTGTTATTCTCATTAACCGATTTTTTTTTCAGTGATACTTCTGTGGAATACTGTTAATCTCTTCCCATTCAAGACCATATTTTAAGGTCTCCATAACCAGTTAAACCTACTTCTAAATTAAATAAAATTAAATTATCTAATTTAAATTAAATAAGTTAGTGAAATAAATCTCAAAGCCAGCAATACTCCTTTCTCTACTATTCATTTCAGTTGCATCAGGATTATGCAAAATTATACTGTAACACAGAAACAAAAATGTAATTAGCTAACACTCTAAATCAGGGTTTCCCAAATTGGCATCTTGCAGAGCCCTTAAAAAAGGAAAGTTTCTCTGTCAAGTAAGTTTGGGAAACACCATATAAAATACCTACCTCCCACCCTCCCATATTCATATTACACATTAGCAGCCTAGTTTTACAGAGGTTAAAAAACAAGCATCTCTCCTCTGCCACACTCCACTCCTATTGCCCATGTAGCATTATGAATTGTCAGTGTTCCCTGAAAAACACTTTGGACATGATGATCTAAATTTTAATGTTTATAATAACAAACACAAATACAAATTATGAAGTTGTAATGGCTAAGAACTATTAACATTTCAAACAACTTTTTCCTGTAACAAATATTCTCCCACCCAAACATGGCATATAAATTGTCTATTAAATTCTTATGAGGGGCAATAATCCAATTGTTTGCTTAGTAAAGGATGGAAAAGATTTAACTATGCAATTTAAATGTCTATTCATTAATACTCCCAAAAGTAATTTACTTTTTTACAATTGTTAATATAAGCATATTCAGCAGGCAATAATGCAACCTCTGGTCTTTTAACCAAAAAAAAAAATATATATATATATATATTAGCACGAAGGCAAAGCATGCAAAGGAAATAACCATTTACACCCAATTACCCAGCTCAGTGCAGGGCAGCAGAAAATAGGTTTTGAATCATAATTGTAGTAATCAGCTTCAAGGTCTAAAGAAGTAAAGTAGATGATCTGGAAAATAATTGCTTTAGGGAAAAATATCTGAAAATAAGAGTATAGTGGATGTAACTGTTTAGGCAAGATAGTAAAATCAAATACTGAAACATTTGGGGAATTTTTCAAGTTAGGTAAGAAACCAAAGTCCCTGCATGTTACATTGTATGCAAGCTAGTAATGCTCACTTTTAACCAGTTTCCCAAGGATGGACAAATCTCTCAGTGCTTTGTAAAGACTTCCTATTAATCAATAAGGCACACAATAAAGCATGGAGGACAAAATGATAAAGGGTCATCATATCCCTCAAAACATCTGAGAGTGAACTCCTGAGATTTGCCCCTTCCTATCTCAGTTGAGGGCAACTCCATGTTTCCTTCTAGTAGCTTAGCCAAAGATTATGGCACCATTCTTTTTTTTTTTTATTTCAGAGTATTATAGATGTACAAACATTTTGGTTACAGATAATGACTCTGCTTTGCCCAAGCCAGGGCTACAAGCGTGCCCTTCCCCCATACAGTGTGCTCCACATCCATTAGTTGTGAGTTTACCTCTCCATCTGACTGGCACCCAATGAATATTACTACCATGTGAGCACCTTAGTGTTGATTAGTTAGTACCAATTTGATGGCGAGTACATGTGGTGCTTGTTTTTCCATTCTTGTAATACCTCACTTCAAAGGAAGGGCTCAAGCTCTATTCAGGATAATATAAGAGGTGCAGGTTCACCATTGTTTTTTTGTAGTTGAGTAGTACTCCATGGTATACATATACCACATTTTATTAATCCACTCATGTATTGATGGGCACTTGGGTTGTTTCCACATCTTTGCAATTGTGAATTGTGCTGCTGTAAACATTCGAGTGCAGATGTCTTTATTATAGAATGTCTTTTTTTCCTTTGGGTAGATGCCTAGTAGTGGGATTGATGGATCAAATGGTATTTCTAGCTTTTTGCAATATCTCCAAATTACTTCCCACAGGGGTTGTATTAATTTGCAGTCCCACCAGCAGTTAAGAGTGTTCCAATCTCTCCACATCCATGCCAGCATTTGTTGTTTTGGGACTTTTTGATAAAGGCCATTCTCACTGGAGTTAGGTGATACATCATTGTGGTTTTAATTTCCATTTCCCTAATGATTAGAGATGTTGAGCACTTTTTTATGTTTGCTGGCCATTATTTTGTCTTCTTTTGAAGAGTTTCTATTCATGTCCTTTGCCCACTTATTGATGGGGTTGCTTGATTTTCTTCTTGTTAATTTTCTTAAGTTCTATATAGATTCTTATTATCAGCCCTTTATCGGATATGTACAATGCAAATATTTTCTCCCACTCTGTAGGTTGTCTGTTTCCTCCTTGGCTGTGCAGAAGCTTTTTACTTTGACCAGGTCCCATTTGTTTATTTTTGTTGCTGCTGTGATGTTTGGGGGTCTTCTTCATAAATTCTTTGCCTACACCGATGTCTATAAGAGTTTTCCCAACATTTTCTTCTAGAATTCTTAAGGTTTCATGCCTTTAAGGTTTAAGTCTGTTATCCATTTTGAGTTGATTTTTGTGAGAGGTGGGGATCCAGTTTCAATCTTCTACATGTGGTTATACAGTTTTGCCAGCACCATTGCTGAATAGAGATTCTTTTCCCCAATGTATATTTTTGTCTGCTTTGTGGATTAGATGACAATATGAGGATGGTTTTATATCTGAGTTCTCAGTCCTGTTTCTAAGGTCTATATCTCTGTTCTTGTATGGCATCATTCTTGACCCTCTTCTTTCTCTCACATTCCAATTCTAATTCTTTAGGAAATGCTCTCTGCTCTACTTTGCTGAGATCTTCTATCTTTTAATTTGTTTCCAGAAAATTTGCAACTGACTGTTGGAGCAATTGTATGAGAGCTGAATTAAAATCCTTCTCAGGCAATTCTAGTACCTGATTAAACTGGGCATTGGCATCAGCTGAATGTCTTTTCTCATTCGAATTGTAATTTTCAATTGTATCCTCGATATTTTGGTTATAGTTAGGAGACTCTTGATCATAGGATCTCCTATTTTAGCAGGGAAGTCACCCTGTTTAGGTTTAGTGTGTAGGTTTCTAGACTACTTTTGTGGGCTTTAGTTCCAATGACAGTTTAGTTTTCTGAGCCCTCACAATACTATTTTGGTCTGCTTCATTCTTCTGGTACTGTTGAGGCTCCCACTCAATCCCTGCTGATGCCATCTATAGGGACAAAAAGTACTTCCCAGGGCCACTTGCTATCACTGGGCAATCTTGAAGTAGAAACGGTCAGAAGCTACTGGGCCCTAGGTCTCCTTAAGCCATGGGGTGGAGGGCAGGAAGACACATGGCTTCATTGCCGCTGCGCCTACTACTACCTACAGAAGAGACCACCTGCTGGGACCAGTTGGGGGCAGAGGTATAACCTGGACTTGCTGTTGCCACTGCTGTCAACAGATCAGACTACGGGAGCCTGGGTCACAGTACCGGGGCTGAAATGGCCAGGTCTTTACTGCAGCTGGAAGATCAGACCACCCACCATGGTCCCGGTTGTGGAGCAAGGGCTGGGAGGGCCGGGGATTTGCTGTTCCTGCTGCTGTTATGGGCAGATCACACTGCCCACTGGGGCCCAGTGTGGAGTAGTGGGAAAGAGTGCTCCTGACTAGGTCTCTGTTGGGCTTCTCCTTTCCTGGTCCTTTGGCCAGAGAAGGCAGGCTTTGTTTTTGCTTTCCATGCCCACTGGTGATTCTGGGTTGTAGGCCTCTCCAGTACCCAGTCCAGGAGTAAATGGGAGGTAAAAAGAAAACCTAATGGGTTGCTGTGAGCTAGGCTGATGCCACAGCACTAACTCTAGCTAGGGCAACAAAGTGAGACTCTGTCTCAAAAAAAAAAAAAAAAAGAAAACCTAGTGAACTTGCCCTCATTGTTGTCACCCCTGGAATGCTGAGGTTCCCAGCTACTCCACCTTCCTCTTTCCAAGTTTCAGAACACTTTTATTGCTGCCACTTGAATAATTTCCAGGGCACTTAGGTTATATTTGTAGGGGAAGGGACAAGGGAAAGTAAGTCTATGTCATCTTGTTCTGGAAACGGAAATCTGTGCATTTTCAACTATTTCATTCTGGGTAGCACTAGGACTTCATTTTTACTGAAAATTAGGGACAAGCTATAGTTCTTTTATGACCAACATACCCAGTTAAAAATCATAGCCTTTGCATAAACAGCCAGTAGTGGGATTGCTGGATCAAATGATAGGTCTACTTTTAGCTCTTTGAAGAATCTCCATACTACTTTCTACAGAGGTTGTACTAGTTTGCAGTCCCACCAACAGTGTATAAATGCTCCTTTCTCTCCGCATCCACACCAACGTTTATTGTTTGGGGACTTTTTGATAAAGGCCATTCTCGATGGGGTTAGGTAATATCTCATTGTGGCTTTGATTTGTATTTCTCTGATGTTTAGTGATGTTGAGCATTTTTTAGATATATTTTTTGGCCATTAGTCTATCTTCTTTTGAAAAGATTCTGTTCATGTCTTTTGCCCACTTTTTAATTGGGTTGATTTTTTCTTGCTGATTTGCCTGAGTTCTTTGTATATTCTGGTTATTAGCCCTTTATCGGATGAATAGCATGCAAATATCTTCTCCCATTCTGTAGGTTGTCTATTTGCTCTGTTGATTGTTTCCTTGGCTGTGCAGAAGCTTTTTAACTTAAAGAAGTCCCATTTATTTATTTTTGTTGTTGCTATGATTGCTTTTGGATTCTTCTTCATAAATTCTTTGCCTAGGCCAATGTCTATAAGGGCTTTTCCAACATTTTCTTCCAGAATTCTAATTGTTTCACATCTTAGGTTTAAGTCTGTTACCTACTGTGAATTGATTTTCGTGAGAGGTGAAAGGTGCGGATCCTGTTTCAGTCTTCTACATGTGGCTATCCAGTTTTCCCAGCACCATTTATTGAATAAGGATTCTTTTCCCCAGTGTATGTTTTTGTCTGCTTTGTCAAAGATTAGATGGCTATATGAGGATGGTTTTATATCTGGGTTCTCAGTTCTGTTCCACTGGTCAATGTCCCTGTTCTTCTACCAGTACCAAGCTGTTTTCATTACAATAGCCTTGTAGTATAGTTCGAAGTCCGGTAGATTGATACCTCCCATTGACAAATCCATTTTAAGATGCACGAACATGAGTGCCATTTTCAAGATACTTACATCAGTATAGTTATATTTCAGTTAAAGTTATAGCTCTTTAATACCTTAGGGGATATTTTTGCTTATTTAGTAAAAATAAAAATTTTAATTTGTCAATGTCAATTGCTGAAAGGTGAACAAAATTGTAAAATCATATAACATGTTAACTATTTTTTTTAAAACTTTGTTAAAAATAAATTATTTTGTTTTACTAGAGATGTTGACTGTCAACTCAAAATCTTTCTACTGCTACTATAACTAAGACTCAAAAAGTATACTTAACTTATAACACGTACTACCACCTTCTCTTAAATACTTTAACAATTTAAACTAGGCCTTGAAAACTTGAGGCATTTTACAAAATAGTATTTTGTAATGTCAGAGAACCAAATATAGCTCCTAAAATTCAGAAAGCTTGTAAATTCAAAGGTTTATAGAATCAGATGTGACAAAGATTAGCTCAGAATTAATTCAGGCTTTGTTTGTTTGTATGTTTCAATAGTTTGCTAAAAAATTTCAGTTTGTATGATTTGGTAAGATTAAATTTGAGCCTCAGTCACTATAACAGTTTACCACCAGAAGATATAACTAAATGGCAATAAACCATTTATTTTATCCACACGATCGCTACTTTTATGACATTATCAGTAGATAAACTCAATTAAGACCCAGAAGACAAAGAAAACTTCACAGTTCTTAATTAATGCTGGATTGAAGAGTGACAATTCTGAGCATAAGCTTAAATCAGGAAATAGACATAGGATGATATGATAAAATTAGAGACATTTTAGCCAATGATGATTCATCAATTGATTAAAAATCAACTCATATGCAATTATTGTGTCTGTTCTTAACTGAATCCCTTATATCAACTAGTAAGAAAAAAATAAGGAATGAAACATGAAGAATATCTAGCATAGATACAAACAGATGGCTTGAGATCATATAAAAGAACAAGATGTTTTAACACGTGAATTTTTCAGGCAGTTCCACTGAGAGACCACTGAACTTTTTAAAGAAAAAAAATGTATTTTACTAGCCAAGAATTCCTGCACATTAATATTCCACGACAAACTTAAAAATTCCTTTTGGCATACCCAGAGGACGTGGAAGTGCAAACACTCCAGATGCAAACACCATTGAATTATGGAAAAGTCCCCTTGAGAGAAGGCACTTTAACCCCTGATAGACTTTAACTTTTCCCCCTGAATTAAAGCCATCACAGCATAAACAGAGCAAGAGCTCGAAAATTTAAAATCCTGGAGCCAAATCCTAGATGTTCCCATTACTATGAAGACAGAAGGCCAATTATTCAATTTTTCTTGAGCCACTTTAAACTGTGAAATGGAAATAATAGTTACTTCAGAGGGCTCTGTGGAGTACAGAAGATAACAGGAAGCACAAAGGGTTATGCCTGGTACATACAAACAAGAGGAGACTTCTGGGGGTGATCTGCTATTGGACAAGTACCTCTTCACTACTTCTCCCCTAAAAAAATCATGTCTCCCATACTACAAGGGTACCCTTTCACTATCAATACAAAGAATCAAGGAAGAACTAGGGAGAGTACTGCTTCCAATAACAGTGAAATGCATAACCTACACTAACCTTCCTACTGAAGAAAAAATAAAACCTGGATACACACATACCCCATCTTTTTGAAAGTACCAAATATCTTATAAGGTGCTTAAATTTTGCCAGTTGAAGATCTAGGAGAAAAAGGGAACCCACAGTGGTAAGTTCAGCCACACAAAGCTACTTTTGCCCTAGAGGGCAAGTCTCCATCCCTGGAAAGCAGTTGCTTCATAGGATCCATAAGGCCTCATAGGAATGGGTGAGTAAAGGCCTACAAACCACCTGATAAACCAACCCCCACTTCATTCTGGTTTCTTCTGAAAGGCTCTGCCTAGGGTGGAGGTGAACCCAAAGCAAATCTGGCCTTGCATGAATTTGGAGCCTGGCTCCCTCTCATCTCGTGGTCCAAGGAATTTTAAATCTTAAAGTTGGATTGGGGCAGTCTTGGCCGTGAGCTCTCCAACCCCCTAAACCTGGCAGACAAATCCTCTCTTGAGAAAAGATACTGTCATCTTAGTATGAAGAAGAATCAGATTAATGGATGAAACAAAAAGACCGAGGTATGAGATAGTGAAACAAAAAAAATACAATAGCCAAAATTGAAAACTCAATAGATGGGTTTCAGAGCCACTGAGAGCTAAAGAAAGAATTAGTGAAGAAGAAAATAGGACAGAAGCAGTTATCCAGAATATACCATGGAGAAAAACAAAAAGATGAAAAAATATAGAAGACAGGGTAAAAGACTTAGATGAAATAATGAGAAGATTTAATGTATGTTAATTGGGGTCCCAGCAGGAGAGGAGACAGAATGAGTTAGAGGCAGTATTTGAGGAAATGGCTGAGACTTTTTCATAGAATGTTTTCACAGAATTTTCATCACACATGTCTATCTACAAATTCAAGATTCCAGTGAATCATAGCAGGATAAATTAAAAAAAATCTACACCTGGACACACTATAGAAAAATAACACAAAGAAAAAAATCTTAAAATAAGCAGAGGTAATGAAAAATGGATTATCTTGAAAGAAGTGACAGTGTAACAGTGGACAAGAGAAATCAGAAGACAATGAAATGATGATGTACTCACTGAGCTAAAATATTAAATGCCATCCAAATAATTTTATACTCAGGGGAAATTACCTTCAACCATGAAAGGAAACTAAAGACATACAAACTGGAAGAGTTTGGTATAACAGACCCACAGTAAACACATTTCTAAAGGATACTTCAGGCAGAAGGAAGATCACCCCAGAAAGAAAGTCAAAGATACAGCAAAGAATAAAGAGCAAAATAAGACACAAATGTGTGAATAAATCTAAATAAGCACCGACTATGTAAAACTATAATATCTTGCAGAGTTTTCAAATGTAGAAAGAATTAAAATGTATGATAAACATTAACATATAAATCAAGAAGGGATAAAATTAAAATGTCCTAAGATCCTTGCATTGGCTGAGATAAGGCTAATAAAACTTATTGATATTACACTTTGTTAAGTATATAAAACACGTTGTTATTTTAAAGCTAACCACTAAAATTGAAACGCAGAGTCTACATTCCAAACTAAGTGGGGGAGGAAGTGGAGTGATAAAAAACAATCACACAAGAAAGGAGAAAAAAATAAAAAATGAAATAGAACAGGCAGGACAAGCAAAGTACAAAGTAGGATACGAGATTTAAATTTAAATATATTACTCCTCTGTGACAGGAACATGAAGAAGTATATAAACAGTAAATATAATAAATTATAAAATATATTAAAAGGAAGTAAGTCTACAGGAAAAAAGAAGAATAACATAGAGGGATTGGAAATACTAAGGTGGGTTTGGGACAGATTTTAATATTAAATAGGGTAGTCAGGGGAGGCCTCATTAAGAAGGTAGCCTTTGAGCAAAGACTCCTTCACTCTCTATAGCAAATCTAAAGGCACATACCTCCAGTCACGGTTCTGCTGCAACCTTTGCCATGACTATTATGGTCAATATATCATATTCGTTCCATGTTTGTCACCTCTCCATTTCCTAAGGGCTGTCAAAAGAGTTCTTTCATCCTGGACTTGCCCTGATGATGACAATAGCAGCAGTGCTATCATTTATTAGATACCTATTGTTTGTCAAGCACTCAACTAAGTGCTTTGCAAAAGGTCTCATGCAATTTTCTCAACAGCTCTAGAAGACACTATTATTCCCATTTTACAGATAAAGATATTAAGACTTAGTTAACTTTAAAATCTTACACAATATCCTACAGTTAACACACTGCACAGCCAGGATTTTAATATGAAATCTGCCT
Organism: Propithecus coquereli; assembly: GCF_000956105.1. Lineage (NCBI taxonomy): Eukaryota > Metazoa > Chordata > Mammalia > Primates > Indriidae > Propithecus > Propithecus coquereli. Next base: position 4,453,311 of record NW_012143634.1, on the reverse strand, counting down.
GGCCATAAGGTCTATGAGCTTTACACTATCCATGCTGTATCTTGTGCCAGCCACTATTGCCAAGAATAAGGAAAAGTCAATTTAGAAAAATAAAGATTCCATAAATGGTCAGTAGATGCTGTTAGACACATTAAAGACACTCAATAAGCATTTGGCTGGCTGAGGATTCACAGGGATTTTTTTTATAGTCAAGGACCAGCTACAAAAAAATGCACAGAGAATTGGGTTTACAGACTAGAGTAGAAAGCCATTGCCGAGACCTTTTCAACAGCTACATTTCCTGTCACCTTTTTGGTCTTCCTCTTCTCTTGCTTTGGTTTGTAATGGTTCTTTTCTTTGAGTTTATTATTCCAAGCATGTCCAAGAAATCTTAGTGTTTTTTAATCTGTAGGCAATACTGTGTTTTCCTGTCTCATTCCCTTTTCCTAAGCTGAGATGTCTTGATTCTACTTCTTGTATTGTATGCTGTGTGATTGTTCCTGAATAACAAAAATTTAAAGTCTACGAAACATGAAAGTTCAACTAACTTCTCAAGGCATGATGGTTCCAAGAAATTCTTATGCAATGCCTTATTCTGTCAAGCCAGCCATGTTACACCCAGTGAAAAGAGATCTTCCCTGTCATTATACCAGGAATACCCTTAAAGACCTATGATTAGACTACTAGTGAACCACTTGGTTTTTCTAAAGCTCCTCAATCTTCTTTGTTTGGGGGGAAGTAGTGGTGTTGGGGGAGAAAGTCACAGTCTATAATAGTTTGAAGAGTGGAAAGAATGAAGCCTACAGGCTGTTTTAGTTTTTTATTGTTGTGCAACAAATTACCACATATTTAGCAGCTTAAAACAACACTCTTGGGAGGCCAAGGTGGGAGGATCACTTGAGAGCAGGAGTTTGAGACTAGCCTGGGCAACATAGCAAGACCCCATCTCTACAAAAAATTCTAAGCAGCAAGCTGGGTGTGGTGGCATGCACCTGTAGTCCTAGCTACTCAGAAGGCTGAGCCAGGAGAATGACTCGAGCCCAGGAATTAGAGGTTGCAGTGAGTTGTGGATTGTGTCACTGCACTTCAGCTTTGGCAACAGAGAAACATTCTGTCTCAAAAAACAAACAAATGACAACAACAAAAGAACCTAAAAAAACCCAAACAACAAAAAACAAAAACAAAAGCCCCAAAACTCCCATGTATTTATTATCTGCACAGTAGTCAGGAGTCCAGGTGGCTTAGCTAGGTTCTCTGCTTAGGGTCTTACAAGGCTGAATCAAAGTATTAGTCAGGCTGGGCTCTTATCTAGGGGCTCTAGGGAAGAATCCACTTCCAAGATCATTCAGGTTGTTGGCAGCTGTAGGACTAAAGGACCATTTCCTTGCTGGCTACAAGCCAGGGGCTGCTCACAGTTCCTAGTGCCCACTTGCGATCCTAGCCCCACAGCCCCTTCTATCTTCAAGCCAGCAGTGGAGAATCTCTCTCATATGAAATCCTTCCCATGATTTGAATCTTTTCAGGAAATCTCCTTTACATTGACCTTCTTTACTTAAATAATTAAAAAAAAAAATATATATATATATATACCACTTCCATTGGGAAACAGTATCATTTGCCATAAATAGAACGTACTAAAACAACAGCACTGTAGAAGTCTAGGTAGGTACTGTTGCCTTTCAAATGCTAACTTGAGGGCTAGTCTCACTTAAAAAAACAAAAATAAAAACAGAGGTTATGTTAACTGTTAATGTTATTTTGAAACCAAACTAAGACATTCTCAAAGGTATTAGAGTAATCAGAAAGACTGAAAGAAGACTATAGAGAATTTTTTCTGTTTATTATTGTTTACTTAATGATTTATTGGGGGACCACCTCAAAACACAGCCTACCACAATACCTGTCACACACTTGGGGAAATATTATTAAACCTTTAAGCCCTAGTTAGAAATTTGGTTTGAAAGAGAAGTGGCATAGGGTTTCCCTAAAGGATTTTGAATACTGTGTCATAGTAAAATTGGTTAAGAACAAACAAACAAACAAAAAGACTATAATAAGATTAACCCTAAAATGAGCGTGCTTAATGAGCTGCCCTGAATTCAGATACATAGACCTTGGAGTGTCCAAAGGCACAAGGACCATATGTATAAGTAAACCATGTACATCTATCCCTCTGTAGTTGCCATGTCTAGTCTCCTTGAGAACAGAGGGAAGGCGATATTATTCTATCTTGCTCAGACTGCAATGCATTCCTTGATGAATTCTTGAAAGAGATATTACAGCGTACCTTAAGGAACTGGGCAGTATGATCACTTGATCAGGGGTCAGCAAACTACAGAGCACAGGCCAAATCCAGACTGCTGCCTATTTCTGTAAACACAGCTTTGTTGGAATACAACTCTACTCATTCGTTTATATACTGTCTATGACTGCTTTTGCACTACAACAGCAGAGTTGAGTGGATGTGACAAAAACTGCACGGCCTGTGAAGACTAAAATATTTACTGTCTGGCACTTTACAGAAATAGCTTGCCCACCCCTCACTTAGATGTTCCCAACAAGTGTTGATCTCAATCACAAAATGCATTCAGAGTAAAGGTTTGAGATTACACTAAATGACCATGTTTCCTGTCTCTTAAATTCTGCTACAGGTGATTCAGTGCATCAATTCTTAAGAATAAGGAATTGTACTTGTCCAAGAATTGATACTGCATTACCAGGATTGAAAGAGTCTAAATGTCATGGCACACCCCTACCTATGCTCCTTTTGCTCTTCTTAAACATTTCTCTCATACCTCATCACCAAGAGATCATCTAAAAAGAAAGTAAGACCACCTCTTATGATATTGTTCTTTTTTAAAAAATAAATTTTATTTTTTAGAATAGTTTTAGATTTTCAGAAAAAATACAAAGATAGTAGTACGGAGACTTTCCATATATGCTGTACCCAGTTCCCCTGTTATTAACATCTCCCATTAGAATATTACATTTGTTACAATTAATAAACCAATATTCATAAATCAGCATTAACTCAAGTTCATTCTTTATTTAGATTTCCTTAGTTTTTCCACCTAAATGTCCTTTATCTGCTCCAGGATCCCATCCAGGATACCGTATTACATTTATTTACCATGTCTCCTTAGGCTCCTCTTGGCTCTGACAGTTTCTCAAACTTACCTTACTTTTGATGACCTCGACAACTCAAATCACTTCATAGGACTAATCTAGCACTAATCCTGTATAAGATGTCTAACACATTAGATGAGGCCATGGGCTCATTCCTTATTTCTTTCCGTTTCCTCACATAATCAAATACTTCATTGTTGAGGAGTAAAATAAGTGAAAAGCTTACAAAAATGTGGTTGTTGTCAGAAGTAATAACAAGAGGACTGAAATAATGCCATTTGAATACTATCTAAAATGCAAAATTTCAGAATGGCTTTTTATCCAAAATATTTAGTCACTCTACTACTATATTTTAGCACAAAGAAAAAAGAAATCAGTATTTTTGACCTTGACCCAACGCTGACTCCACTCAAGGAACAACCTGAGAAGAAAATGCAAAATTAATGCTGACCTTGCTTTCTTCCTTAAGAAAAAATGAGAATCCAATTATGTCGCCTAGAAAAACACATTTATACTGCTTAACATTAAGTGCTCCAAACAAAAGGCTAATACTGAAGTAAAAGGTGAAAAATGCATGCCAAGAACCAAGACTTTAAAATAGTACATCTGTTGTGCAATTCACTGCAGGGCTGTAGGCAATTAGGGTTTCCTCAAACATCTTTCACAGAGCCAGCTATAACAGAGAAGAAATGAGTTCCACTGCATAGTCCTATTTTATTTCGGCTGTAATATTATTATTAAATAACACCGAAAGCACTAAATAACAAAGAATTTATCAACTGAAAAAATGATAGACCACAATTCTTTCTAGGGAACGCATCAAAAAAGGTATTACCATTCAATCTGTGGAAAAATTTGTGGATACTACTACAGTACATAATGCAGTTACCGTGCTTAATGAGATTGTAGTTTGTTACTTCCATATAACATACTAGATTTTTGAGCTTGTTTTATACCTCTGATTTCCCACAAATGCTTAGCTTATCCGTAATACAAACAATCCAAAGTACTATATATCTGCTGCTTTCAGTTCTTAGACAGATAAAATGGATCTCAATACCAGCTAAGGAAATCACATTATACTAAAAATCTCATCTATAGGTAATACACTATTGATCAAGACTAATCATTCTTTTTGAAAGGAATCACTCAGCTTAAACCTTAACTTTAGTACACAAAATGCATTATAGTGATCAGAAAATAAAGATGGTCGTGGCAATCAGTCAAATTAGCAAAGGCTACTATTTTAATCACTGCTCAAGATACTCTTAGCTTTGCCATAATGTTGCTTTTCATAGAACAGAGACAAGCATGAATGGTAACAGATGCTTACTGGTTTGGATTAGTACTTGATTCAAATATACAATGCTTAATGTTTCTCAGTCTTAATAAAACATTAAATAAATTAAACTAACAACCACAGTACATAATGCTAAAGCCATTCAAATCTGTTTTTACTGCCTTATCTAAAATCTTGGAGAGATTCTTACCCTAAACCAAGAAGTCATTGCTCAGCAGAAGAGTTTCAATGTGTTCTTTAAAAAGTGAAATTGTGCATTTACATCTTTGCCTAGAGGAGAACTGATCAGAGACAATAAATATTTGCAAACTACCTTATAAATCCTTTTTGGTTCTTCCTTAAGTTTCAGCAAGTCTTCTTTACCACCTAACTAAACATTTTAGCTTTCTTTTTATGTTAAAGTTTCCTCTCTTTGTGACTCAGTGTCTTTAAAGCATTTGCAAAATCATTTTAGCTTTCTTCCTTTTCCCACCTTTAACTCCTTATACAGAACATCTTGGTTTACTCCAAGACTCAGCCATGCTACTCTCCTAGTTATCAGAAACATCACTATGGGGACAGCTTTACCCCTGCACCACAATCTACCCCTGTTTATGCTCTCTGATTCTATTGGGATGTTTTGAAGAAAGTGGTGTTAACAATAATATCAAGGTGGAGGGAGGTTACTGGAGAAGACTGCATGGGAAACAAATGCATTTTAAATGAAGCATAATAATCAGCAAGCATAATAATGCCTCCTTAAAAAAGAGCTATATTGGTTAGTATATTAGGGTATAATAATAAAGAAAACATTATGTACTGCAATTCCAGTACAAAAGTTACAGTGGTGGAAGCCATAATTAATACAACTTGATACTTAAAAAAGCCTAATTCTAGGATTTAAACAGAAAAAAAAATAATCCCAGTGAATATACCTTTAGGAACATTAACATGAAAATGGAAAAAATAACAAATGGCTTAACTGTGTGATATAGAAAATTGATCAAGGAATTAAAGTTGGCTTAGTGGAACCATCTGAGCTGGGAAATACCTTCTCAACAAAAACTTCATTAATAGTTGTTTAATTCTTGGGTGGGGCAAAAGTAATATATGTAACCTGAACATTTGTACCCCTGTAATATGCTATAAATAAATAAATAGTTGTTTAATTCTGGTTCAGGTGTTTATATTTACATTCAAGTAGTCAAAAGCTTCCACAGGTCAAAAGTCCTACACTCGTCAAAGAAGCATAAAAGGGTTGTCCATTCACATGTTGCCTTTACCATAGTTTTCCTATAAGAGCAACAACGAGACTGATAAAATTATTAGTAATGGATGCTGTGTTACTCTTAGTAGTATATATTAATAGTATATTATCAGTATTACAAGTATTGAACACTCACTACATACCAGTCATTTTTCTAAGACTTACAGGTATTAATTCATTTAATTCTCATAACAACTATCTAAGATAGTGTCTTTATCCCCATTTTACAGATGAGGAAGCTGAGTTTCAGAGAAGTTAAATAACTTTGTCATAGCCCCATAGTAATTTGCTCAATCAGAATTCAAGTCCAAAAATTTCAGATCCAAAGTCCATGACTTTCTTAATCACTGTTGAAGTTATCCAATCTTTATCTCTTTTGTTAGAAGCAAAGACTCACTTGTTATATATATCAGGAAATTTTACAGATTTCAGTTGCCTTATATGTACTTTGGGTTTTCTTTTTAATTAGTATATAGTAAGTATCACTTCTATGACAAAAATACTGGTTATATACTTACACTCATGTAATCAAAATTTGTAGAAAATAACTCTCTTATACTCAATGTTTACTTAAAAATCAAGTTTCAAACTTACAAAAGTGAAGTTAACACCGCATATAGATTTAGTTTCCTTTCTGCTTAAAGATTACACTACTAATTGGCACTAAAAGCATCTTATTCTTAATTGGTTGGAAGGTGATGCAGAAATAGAATATCAAAACTATTTCTTCTGGAGTGATTCTATAATAATGTGGCAGTGACAATTCCACCAAGTTATCTTGTAGGCAAATAAACTGTTAGAAACAAGCACAGAGTCATACTCTCATATTTGGCACTGGGGCAAAAGGCAAGATATATGGGTGTCCAGTTCTAGCTTTGTAACTGATTGGTTGCATTTTTTGACTTACAGTCACTCTGTGTCACTTTCTTCATTTTTAATAGAATGTGTTAAAGCTAGATAAATACTTCCATTCTGCCAAGCTTTAAATTCTGACTTCAGGAAAAGCCATAAGGAACAGGAGGTTTATTCATAGGTTTCTCTATTGACTCTGTCCTTCTCTGGTTCATCAACCACCACATGACAATCATCTTCTCTGACTGGGGATTGGAACGTGTGTTCTAGCTCTAAATTCATCGCTTTAGTTCCAACTCTTTGGGGCCTCCCTCAAATAGAGGAATTTAGACTGGTCTCTAATCTCTTTTTGTGGGGATGAATAACTTCATTTACCCCAAGATTTAAGATTAACAATCAGCAGCAAGAGAGATAATACTCATAACAGCATTCCAGAATGGAGGAAAGGTTTGTCCCTGATAAAAGTTACCAGATTCCAATGCCATTGCCAAATAGATACTATGAGCAAGGGAGAAATCTATAGTAGTAACCTGAGACCATGAAAAAGACCAAAGCCCAGAGGGAGAAGGTGTGGCAATAAATATTAGACATATCCCTACCCTTCTTTTGCTTGAAATACTCATGACCCTGTGACAGTGGAATACCTGTACCTACTCTCCATCAGCTATTCAGTAAGGTACTTGCTGATTTGAATTCTGGCCAATCAGATCCAACTATAACATCTACCAAAGGATTTACTTAATCCAGATCTAAAATACTATCTTAAGAAATCATTCAACCACTCTATACCATGAGTTTCTCCCTCTTCCCATAATAACTAGGTAGGGTAATATTAGCACAAAGGTATAGACACTGTAGTGATGGCTGCACAATATTTTGAATGTAATTAAAGCCATTAAATTTTATACTTAAAAATGGTGGAAATGGCATTTCATGTGATACATATTTTACCACAATTTTTTTAAATGGAAAAGAAATAAAAAATGTATATCTTAGATAGAATGCATCTTATTTTCATGAAGTATGAGGATACATTTTAAAAAGTAACTAGTACATGTTTTAAGCGAAATAAATACACTCCGATGCTTGAGTTTTAAAGGACCAACTTATTCACCGACAGTGCTAATCAACATCAATCACATAATAGCACAAAACATCTTAAGAATCTCATGCTATATTTCTGAAAATTTTGTTACATTTACACTTGTTATAGATTTCTGAAGACTTTGTTACATGTGAGTTACAATGAATGAATATGAGGGGAAAAGTGACAAAACTCAGTTTGAAAAGGAACCCGCAGGGATTTTGCTACAGTGAAGGATATTTTTTGCAAAGCAAACTGCCAATAAATTATCTATAAATTCTAGCTTCTGTACGTGGTTTTGTTAAAGTGAGGCACATCTAGAATAAAGTAAGGTCAGATGTAGAGATGACCCCAGGTGTCACCTGATCCAGTCCTTCATTTTGTAGATGAAGCATCTAGGTCTGCAAAAGGCATGAGATAACCATCACCTCCCACACACCTCAAGACACACATACACATGCACACATACACAAACACACTAGGACACATGGACACACAAGGTACTAGTGACAGAGCTAGGAGCTGAACTGAAATCCAAAGTGCAATAGTCTTCATTCACTTTGTACTGTTCTCCATTTCTTTTCCTTCCAAACATTCATCATGGCTCAAAAATGCCAAATATATTTTTTAATTCACATAAAATCCTAGGGCTTTAGGAAGAGAGGGAAAACCTAGCACCAATGGTCCCTATAAACGTGTCATAGGCCATACCTGATGTTTTTCATTTTAGGACCATTTCCACAACTGGTTACAATGATTTAATCTGATAAAATGGAATTCACCCCAATCTCTAGATGGATCCTTAATCTCTAGATGTTTTAATGATGCCATCATCTTATAATAAACAAGTCAGCACTCTGTGGTCTACATGGGATATTGGTGAATAAGCATCAAAATTAAAGTCTGAATTTTTATATTTAGTCAAAATTGCCTTTTTTTTTAAAGGTAAGCCTGGCATCTTGGCAATTCCAAGTCCATTTACAAAAATTATTCTGTATTGAAGATTGAAGCATGAGGTGTTATGGGAGCTCTGTAGTATTTCATGTTTTTAAAAAAAATTTTTAATTGACAAAAATCTTATATATTTATGATGAACATGATGTTTTGAAACGGTTACTCATATTTTTAATCATCTTTTTATCCCTATCACATTTATCAAGGTGTGTGCTGAGGGTTGCTACTCCTACAAAATGCTCTACAGCTTAAGGGTTAACTAGATTTAGGAAACATACTATATGATCCTTGTCTTTAAAAAATCTCAATGCATGTTGACTAATTTAAGGCTCTGAAAGGTCCTATGGAAAAGAGACTTATTAATTTTATTAAAACTAGCACTTCTGCTATGGTTTGAATGATGGTGTCCCCTCCAAAATTCATATCAGAACCCTATCCCCAATGCAGTAGTTAATACTGTTGGCCTTTGGAAGGTGACTAAGTCATGAGGGGTCTACCCTCATGAATGGGATTAGTGCCTTTGTAAAAGGGTTCAAGGTTGAAGAGAGTACCTTCTTGCCCTTCAGTCCCCTCAACCATATAGGACACAGCATTTGTCCCTCTGGAGGATGCAGCAACAAGGTAACATTTCAAAAGAAGACAGCAGCCCTCACCAGACATCAATCCTGCCAGTTCCTTGATTTTAGACTTTCCAGCCTTCAGAACTGTGAGAAAATTAATTTCTGCTCTTTATAAATTACCCACTCTCAAGTATTTTGTTATAGCAGCACAAAATGGACCAAGACAACTTCCTAATCTTCTGAGTTTACAACCTTTAAAAAAAATGGAACCTATTATATATTCTCTGAGGCATATTTTGGTAGGTGCTATCCTAGAATCTCCTTCAAGACCTAGAATATACAAATATGAACTGAATTCAACTCAGAACACATCAAATAAAGTGTTAACAAAAACACAGCTACCAACTAACAACACATTTGATTCTTAGGGAGGGAAATATATTACAATATACAAAGATAATAGATCCTTCAAAGTAAAAGAGCAAATTCTGACAAATCATTTTTATTCAAAATCTGACAGGGTTTAAGGTCATTTGAATATAAAAAGCAAAACATGGATTCTGATATGGAACATGTTCATTACATGGATTTAAAGAATTTTTAAAGAACAAGATTGTTACATATTAGAGCTAGACTAAACATATGCTACTCCTATGCCAAAGAATAAATATTCTGAAGACTGATATTTCCCCTGTGGGTTTTGGGAATAGTCTTTCTGTTGAAGTGATTACATAGATTTGGTATCAACCTGAAGAGATTATATAGGTTTCCTGCTAACCTGAAGGCAGCAATGTTGGCTGAGCCTACACTAAAAAATCAGGATGGCATTTTGTTAACTCTTCTGAGCACTGAATTTGGGGAATATGATATAAAATGTAATTTCATACACGCTATGTAATTTGAAATGCTCCTTCTATTTATACTAACTAAAATGGCAAACTATGAAACATTAGTTATAAATTTTTCCAAACTTTTATCAGTTGTGCACTAGATGGCAGGGACAAGTTTTTAAAATCCCTTTCTATCCTACTGATTAGAAGATTTGTCTTAGTATTAAGCCTCTGTTGCCTGAGAAAGACATGCACTAATGTCATATGGGAGAGTACTTATTCCAGTGAGGAGGGGTTTACCTTTACTTGTGGGCCCATGTGACCGCCTGGTAACCTTTCCCTTCTGCCTAAACAGCTAGAAGAAATTCAAGTACTTGAGAAGGATTAAGATAGTCTCTTTTCCTGGATGGGTTTTAATTTACATTACCTTATGTTGCACTCATACTTAAGATACCCTTTGCAACCACAAACCTAGATTTTACTTTCTTACCAGTGACTAGGTTTCTCCTTGATATAAAAAAACCACTCCCACTTTTATACATACTTCTACACCTACACACTTCTCCCAGATCATCTATTAATGCTAACTAACTAACCTTTGCCCAGAAGATGTAGAAAATAAGTTGGCTTTCTGAAGGAATTAAGAGTCCCATGACGAATGAGAGAGCCCTGCATCTGAAGCATACCCTGTTGGCAGCATTATTGCAGGTGCTTGGCTGAGTCAGCCCTCCTGTACTCAGACCCAGGCTGTGGCTAAGACCCAGGGCTGGCCATCTCCAATGGAACACAGACTGAAGTTGCTGACCATGTGGAGCTGAATGGGAATAATTCGAATGTCCAAGCATGTGTATAAAAGTATTAGTCAAATAATAATTCTAGTTTTTATTAATGATAGCTTTAATTTCCCTTCCAGTTACCATTTTTCTATATTCTGTTTTAAAATCTGGAAATCCTGTACAATATGTAAATTGTTACTATAAATATAGCTGCTGTATATGTTTATTCCTTAGAACTGTACTGCCTATGTTAAGGACTTCCCAAGTAAACCACCAAACAGACAAAAGATTTACTAAACTTCTGAGCTCAGCAAAGATCATTTTAAATCTCAAAGACAAAATATCCAAATAAAATGACCTTACCTTACAGAAATTAAAAATCATAGTTCATTGTCTTTCATTTATATGTAAATGTCAGAATGGATCTTAAGGGGATTTAATAAGACACCTGCAGAAGAAGATGATGGAGAACTGAAAGCAAATAAGCCTGATAGAAAAATGCACAATAATTATTGTGGTGACTAGAACTAGTGTCATTTGTTAGAAATGGTAAGCATCAATCTATTATCACCCTAAATAAATGTGAAACTTTTTTTCAAAAAGTGCTACAAGAATACAGTAGTCCATTGCTTGAGGCCAGGAGTTCGAGACCTGCCTAAGCAACATAGCAAGCCCCATCTCTACAAAGAATAAAAGAAAATTAGTTTGTAGTCCCAGCTACTTGGGAGGCTGAGGCAGGAGGATCATTTGAGCCCAGGAGTTTGAGGTTGTAGTGAGCTATGATTGGGCCACTGCACTGAAGTCCAGGCTACAGAGTGAGTACCTGTCTCAAGGAAAACAAAAAAGAGTACAGTATTCCCTGCCTCCACCCTCTTCCTCAGGGGATACATTCTAAGACCTCTAGTGGATGATTGAAACTACAGATAGTACCAAACTCCAAATATACTATCATTTTTCCTATACATACATACCTATGATAAAGTTTAATTCATAAATTAGGCACAGTAAGAGATTAACTAATAATAAAATAGAACGATTATACTGTAATAAAAGTTATGTGAATGTGGTCTCTTTTTCTCTCTCTCAAAATATTTTATTGTATGTAATATTTTCAGACTGTGGTTGACTACAGGTAACTGAAACTGAAAAGCAAAACCACGGATAAGGGGCAACTACTGTATGTAATTTCATTTATGATTATTCAGCAAGAAATCAATTATTTAGCTAATAGCATTAAGAACATGAAGGAGGACTTCCTGTTCGTAAAGTATTCTTTAGCATTCAGATTAACATAAAGAGACTCAACATCAGATCTCTTGAAATCGTGAAGCCTAAATAGAAATAATTCGAGATTTGTGGCCATTTTCAATATGCCATTTGCTTTTATTTCAGGGAGCTACCATTTCTTAAGCATCCTCAAATGAGAATGGTTTCACATTTGTTCAACATGTAAAAATATACAAGTTGCTCTACTGAATCCCAAAAATGACACCTTACAGAAACTAACATAATAAGGTATCACATGTACTATGCCCATGTGCCTTTATGATTACATTTAGACAATTGTTTGTCCTTTGCTTTACGGTTTTCAGAATTACCTCCTTATTCACCCCCAGTTTAATAGGTTTATTAATAATGCTATAAGTAAGCTCTATACACTGTACAACTTTGGAAACTGGTCCTAATTCCTAGGGTCTCCCTCATAATACTAATGCCACCTCATTTCATTTGCATAATACTATCAAGGTACTTTTTTGTCATTTCTCAGTACGCCTAAAAAATAAACAAGACATTATTACCCCCTTTTTAAAGATTAAAAAATGGAAGTACAGGTAGGACAAAGAAGGCTTCTGGTAATGTTCTAGTTTCTTGACTTGGGTGCTGGTTATGGGCATGTGTCAAGTTTGTAAAAGTTCATCAAGCTACATACACTTATGATTTGTAGACTCTTCTGTATGTCATGTTATACTTCAACAGAAAGTTTAGATGTAGATTCTGAAACACCCAGCAACTTGTCTAAGGTCAGTGGTAGAGGCCAGCCCAGATGCAAGTCATGTAACTCCTAGGTAGTTTTCAGTGCTCTTCATCAAACTGCCCATGTTGCTTTCACTGTTAATAATTTCCTCACACTCAGCCTCTTATTTCTCCTCTGATCATTAACAAAATATTCTGCCTCATCATTGGAATACACCTGGAACACCATGCTTAAAAAAAACCTTCTCTTTAGGCCAACCTAATCTTACACACATGCAGTAATATGTATTCCTTGAACACCTAAGCCTCAGCCTAGCTAGGAGATCCAAATGTATTTCACTAATTAATAGCTAATCAATAGTCTTGCTCTGGTAGTCTGACTGTAACCCTTGTAATTGCTGCATCATGTACAATTATTTTTTATCTGTAAGATATTTCATTATCTAAACTGTTTAAGTCAATCCTTATACTTTCTTTAAAAATACTAACAATTAAAATATGGGGGAGAAAAGAAAATCCCACATCTCTTAGATCCTTTGAAATTATGGGGAAAGGTTAATAGACCAACTCTGCAGAAACCAGATTTGGTTATATAAATATTTCACATCTTCTACCTATCTTTCCAGCATCATCTCTCAATACCACCTAGACACATAATTCATCCAGCTGTACTAACCACGATTAACTTTAAGAGATTAGGTTCTCATCTGCCCCCAATGCTTTTGTGTAAACTTTGTACAAACTGCTTCCTCTGCCTAAAATACTCCTCCCCTTATCCAATCCCTCTCTACTAACCCTTCAAGACTTAGCTCAAGTATCTAAGAATTGTTTTTATTTCCCCTCAGACCAAATTAAGCTCACTCTCTTTTCCTTGGTCTTCATAAAGCACAGGACTGTAGTATATTACTAGAAAGAACAATGAGTCAAGAATCACAAAACTCACTGATAAAATATTAAAGTATGTTGTGGAGTTTGAAAGATAGTTCTACCCAGAAGGCGAATGACTCCCCCAATTCTCTCTCTTGAAGTAGGTTTGGCTCCCTTTTTATATTCTGCCACAGCGCCCATATGGCTTTCCTTCACAGTGCTCACCACCACTGAATTTTAAACAATTGTTTGTAGAATTATTTTACCTCTGTCTCCTTCTCTAGTTTGCAAGTTCCATGACAGAAAAGGACAGCTTCTATATTATTTACAACTGTATCCTCTAGGCCCAGAAGAACCTGGAACATAGTAACTGCTTGATAAATTTTGTTGAATGGATGTTTCCAAAAAGCTCCATGCCATTTTGGGGCACTTGATACACCAATTCAGTTCACTACTTCAAAAATGATATTCTAACTTGGCATGCCAAAGCTGCTTCATCTATGCAACTTATGTTTATAGACATCATGAAATGATCATAGCAACTATGGCCAAACTAAGAAAGTGAAATAATTCAATTTATTACTTCCATGTTTATTTCCCCTATTAAACTGAGTTCCCAAATGGCAGGGACCATATATAATTACAGTAAGGTAGCTGAACAGTTCAGACTTCACAAACTTCATTAGACTCCCAGCTTTACCACTCAAAGAGCCTGGTGACCCTGGGCAAGTGGCTTACACTTCTCCGAGCCTCAGTTTACATACATCCATACAGTGAGGATAATATCGCCTACCTCTTGGGATTGTTGTGAAGATTAAATGAATGTATGTAAAATGTTTATCATTGTGCCTATTTAATAAGCATTTAGTAAGAACTATTATTTACTACTATTAAGCCTAATGTCTTATTGTTGACACTTGGTGTTCAAATGTTTACTGTTTGATGACTCTTCCATTCATATCTCATAGGATATGAAAGTATTTGAAAGTTTATGGAAAATGAAATTCTAATAAAGGCCATGTACTATTTATTCTCTCCTTTGACATATTAACTTTTAAAGATTAAAAACAAAAGGAATACCTTGAAGAAACCTAATCATAGAAAACCAGCAAAGTAGAGAAGTCACCACACTACAATATCCTAAGTTAAAAAGCATACAAGATTCTCTTTTAGAACTTGTCTTTTGAGACTAACTCTCAGTCTAGGACACTGAAAAAACGTAAAGCAGATGAAGTTTAAGTCTTACACGAATTGATTGAACATATTTACATAAAGGTAAATTTAATAATATATAAGGTAAATATTAGAGAAAACAACCACAAAAGAATTTACTTTTCATTTAGAGGAAAAAATTATTAGATACCATCCAATATGTTCTAACACTGGAGAACATATAAACTACTAATCATAGGTTCACTTTCTTCTTTACCATGGTTCCTCACGCTGTGGACAGGAACCAAGACTCTGGGTAAACACAATATCTATTCCACCTTAAAAGGATCACAGAGATACCACACCGTCCATTTTTTCTTGACCATTTATCCATCACCGATTAACTCCCTTCTTGGTAATTACATCCACATATTTCTTCTCTCACACTTTTTCCTTGTCTTTTACCAAATGTTCCTGTCCTCAGGAAAATCACTTCCTCCTAGTCTTAATTTCTCCCAGTTTATGAGTCTAAAAAGTGGATGCACCCAAGCTGCCCATTAATGCTTAGAAGATACCTGTATCAAGGAAAAGGAAAGACTTTAAGGTAAGTTAGTCTTAAGAACTAATGTTACCAGTCTCTAACCCATTCATAACCTGTGACTCTTAAAGTTGGATACTATTATTAGGTGGTGACAAGTTTTACCTAACATCTGTTAGGTGGCAAACACACCGTATGCCAAATGAGGCTAAAGGAAATGTAGGAAATTTTCGGGATATGTATGTATGATGGTTTCCTTTTGCAGAGTTTGAGCCCAGTCCTACGAGACACCAAATCAGACTAAAGCTAGCCTTCCTATGCCTGCTGCCTTCAATCTAAATTGACTGAGAGTCACATAATTTGAAGATTTAGAGAACTGCAAAAATCAACAGTCTCTGTACCCTCAAAATGAGGTGATTATAAGCAGTAACTCAGAGAAGTAGCTGTCTTAGCAGGAGATGAGACCACAGCCCCAAGCTGTTTTAAGAGTTCTCTTCAGGACAAGGAAGAAAGCTAGCCAGCAAAAATCAGATTAAGGGTGTCGCCTACCTCAAGGCAGCTGGCTATTAATTTAAAAGCTAAAAGAAAAGAGCAGAGCAGAAACTATGTCTAGATGTGGCTTTTACCCCATGCAGCTTACTAAAAGCAAAAAGATTTTTTAAAAATCTATATGTTTTTCAGGGAACAATATTGTCATAGAAACCCAAAACTGCCCTGCAGCAGCCAGCAACTATTAAATCTCTAAAATAATTCATGGTTCCAAACCCTAACCAATAATACCTTTAGCTACGAAAGCTGTGCAGTCCTCAAGAAAAGTATGCTCCCCAATGAGCACTTCTAATGGGGCCATGGAGAATGATAGACAATAAAGAATCTCTGGAGAACAGCCAGGGGCTTGCTCTACAGCAAAGGAAATCCCTCTGTATTAGACTATTCTGACTGCTGCTTTGACTCTGCTGTCCATTTTGGTAACCATGTCTACCCTGCCTTTGGCAAGTAAGTGTTGCTAACTCCTGCCATCCTGGGATCCAATTATCCCCATTGTATTTAGGTTTCCCAATCAGTGGCAGCAGTTCTCATTGTTAATTTCTGACTAATAAAGCTCTTCAAGGATGTTGGGGCTCCACTCACAAACTTCTTTGGCAAAAGAAATATCCCTAGAGAACAGAACTAGGGGCTGCCAAATCAAAGAAGCCAGGACAGGGAGTCTTTGCTTTTCCTGCCTGGTAGGATTTGCTAACTGCTACATTTCCTACTCTCTCCCTTTTTTGGGTGGGAACTTTTACTATAGTTATCCTATTCTTTTTCTACCTATGTAACAATGGGGGAGGGGGCAGTTTATGGGACACCAGATCACAAGAAGCCATACTAGGCCTAATGAAGAGGACTGTATATCACCAAGAAATCAAGGACTTAAAAATGGGATACAATAACTAGATAAGACTTTGGAGGTATTTCCATTAAGGAAGGGGTGAATATGTTCTTTGTATGGGAAGATGACTGAATAAGGACTGGATAGCTAAAGAGGTATACTGTAGCTAAGATTAATAATCATCCACTCAGTATTCATTTTCCCCTTCTTTCTTGCTATCAGAAGTCCAATGTTGTTGGGTTCCAATGTGCTCCAGTAAAAATACATTTCCCAGCTTTGTGGTAGATGAGGTATTCATGTGATAATATTATAGTTTAGCCAATGAAATAAACGCATACTTCACTGCATGTGGTTTAGAGGAAAGCTCTTTAAAGAGATCTTACTCAGCTGGCAGGCACCATTTTGCTCCTCCTCATCTTCCAGCCTGCCTGGAACACAAATGGAATGACTGGAGCCTCCTGAGAGCTATCTTATAACTAGTGGCACACAATAAGATGGCTGGGAAGAAGGCCAGAAGGCACCTAGGGCCTTCATGATATCTTGGAGGCACCCTACCAGCCCTGGAATGCTTAATTTAGGAATTTTCCTTTCACAAGAGAAAAATGAATTCAAATTTATTTAGGCCACTATTATTTGGGTTTTCTGTTTGTTCCACATAGCAAAATTCAATTCCTAACTGATACATACAGAATCGTGTAACTAACTGAGTTTCCAAATTTATGTTAGACAAAATAGAATCTGTAAAAAGCTGTATCGGGTACTTACAAAAAAGCTATATCAGGTTTACTTAGTCTGACTGCCACATACGTGTCATCCACAGGTTGCCTCATGTCCACTTCAGGCATGGGTAACCAATCATGGCACTCTTTTCCATTAAATTGGAAATATGCCAACAAAAATATCTCAATAGCTACAACTGATATTGACCTGACACCCAATATAGAATCTATTGTCCATTTGTATCAACTTCAGTTTTTCTCAGCTCTAGGATTCTAAGACAAAATTATATACCTTACAATGGAGAAAATGTGTCAAGTAAAGATTTCTACATGTATTAACTCAGATCTATTTATATAATCTAATTCTACAACTTTGGACCAGACATATTTTCTCAAAAAAAACCTGTTTCTTCATTTATGAGATGGAAAAAATAGAAAAACCTACTTACTTCATACAGTTGATGTGAACATCATATACAAAAAAACCTGAACCTTAAATTAATATGAACACATAAATTATTAATAAATCTATAATGTGTAATTTATTCTTCACAACTAGCATAAATAATTTGCTACCCATTAGGAATATTCAACATCTAAAATTAAATTCATTTCAAGAGCATGGTTATATTGTCTTGTGTAGTGGTACAGAAAACTCTACTAGTTCATTCATTCTTCTGATTTTGCACCAAAGAAATAATGGGCCAAGGTGGGAGAAGCACAAAAAGATCAAGAGTCAATTCTAATTGTCTCTACTGCTTTAACTTCACCAGACAGAAATAACACTAGAACTCGTGGAAGAATTGGGTATTGGTTTAATTTTCCAAAAGGAAAAGAAGAAAAAGTAGTTTTATTATATATAGTGAAGGGAAATATACATAATGTGTTTTTAATTCAAAGAAAAGGGAAGAAATCTCTTCAGCTCTACAGACTGAAATTTACAAGGTAAAAAATAACTAGGCAAGTTTAATTAAAGCAGCAAATATTTGATTGCCTACCAAACATTATGATCTGTTGCTGTTACAATAGTAAATAACATAGGATCCCTAACCTCAAGGAGAGCAGTAAAGTAACCCTTTGGATCCAAGTTTCAGTACACAGGATAAAAATGTAATTGAAGTATCAGTGCATAGAGAAGTCCAGGTAATATAAAAAATATACTCTTATATGTGCACTTATGTGTTGATCAGTTAATACCAGTTTGATGGTGAATACATGTGGTGCTTGTCTTTCCATTCTTGGGATGCCTCACTTAGTAGAATGCATTCCAGCTCTATCCAGGAGTATACAAGAGGTGCTATATCACCATTGTTTCTTAAAGCTGAATAGTACTCCATGGTATACATATACCACATTTTATTAATCCACTCATGTATTGATGGACACTTGGGTTGTTTCCACATCTTTGCAATTGTGAATTGTGCTGCTATAAACATTCGAGTGCAGGTGTCTTTCTTATAGTGCACATATAAGAATAACATCTATTGGATGTTGGGCAGGAGGGAGGGGTGAGGGAGGAGGAGGGACGAGGGGACAGGTATATGCATACACAAAGAGTGCAATGCGCACCACCTGAAGGATGGACATATTTGAAACTCGGACTTGGGGGGAGGGGGGCAAGGGCAACATACGTAACCTAAACATCTGTACCCCCATAATATGCTGAAATAAAAAAAATAAAAAAAAATATACTCAATTAAAATTTCAGTATCGGTGGCTTTAAAACAGGTGCTGCCATACATACTTCCAGCTGAAGTTTATTAACATTTCCAAAGCTTACTTCAATTTCCTTTCAACACTTCAGAACCACTTGGAAAATCTAGAAATGTAACTTAAAGAAGCTTGGAAACTGAATCGGCTTTAGGAAGGAAATAGTAATGATGTAGAACAAGTTACAAAGACAATTCTAAGGTCAAGCTTGCTTAGATAGCTTTTGGAATACTTTACACACAGAACATATAACACAGATCCCAACTACAGAAAATAAAAAGCACATATTCAGATAGCACAACTGATTGCTCTACAGGTGCTATAAATTAATGTGTCAAAATGCTAAAGGACCTTAATTTAAAAAATAAACAAATAAGGACATACAAGAAGAGTTAGGAGATTTCAAGTTAAAATCAAAACATTCTAGCTAGATAAGATAAAAGCTTCTTTCAAAAACTTAGCCACTGCCAGAGATAAAAGGCACTAGATATATTATGTTGTCTGATCAATCCTCCTAGATGGCTGATGTGGATGGAAAAGGCTCAGTAACTTTCTAACAGCCACTCTATATAATAGGTATGCTGTAGCACACCTTTGACATTCGACATACACATCCACAATCAGGAGACATGTGCTAGAAGCTGTGATATCAACAGCTTTCTTCCTTGCTATTACTATCCACAACGGCCACCATCTGGGCTTATCCAGAGAGTCATACAAGCTAAAACAAAAGTTTCAAAATATATTGCATGTTCTCCAGTACAAATTTCTCTGTATACAAGTACCTAATAAACGATAGTAAATTTTGCCTAACTGGAAGTAACCACTTCTGGAAAAAGTGGTCAAAAATTAAGTTGTATCAAAACATAAAAATGAAATACTGCATGATCTTCAAGATCAGCCACATGGAAGAGAAATCGGAGGGCAAATTCTTCATTACTGGTACGCCCCAAACTAGATTCTCATAAGTTTTCCCTCCTGGCTTCTGAACAGGAGGCATTTACCTTTCTTCTAGACTAGCTGAGTCCATACACAGATATAGATATATTTTTATACAATGTCAAATTCCTAACCAAATACTCAAATATTTAATATTTCTGAAGTCTTTATTTGCTACCTAAGCAAATAAAACTGGGCATGCTACATCTCTACATTTCCAAGATAAATGTACTTAAATATTCTAGACATGTGCTAGACTTACAGTGAAATGTAAAAACTTATGTATCAAGCTGAGGAATCAGATTAAAAAGGGTCTGTAAGCAATACACTGCTTCTGGGTAGAAGTGAGTGGTCAAGATCAGGGCCATTTTACCTTTTTCGATAAATCATAAGACTTTATTTTAATGTATCAGGCAACACAGGCTCAGCTAATACTGAATTAAAAGCCTAACAACGCTCTTTTTGAGACCTATAGAAGGCGGTGATATCCTCTTTAAGCCACGACTCTGAAGGCACCAACAAAATTATATCTACTGAAACCATCAGTCCATTACAAATACCACTTTTCCTCAGCTAATTCCAAGGGAAGAAATGTGACTCTCAAGAAAATAAACCAAAGCAGTAACAATATCCTCTACAGTCATATTTTTCTATCTGAGAAATGTCAATACTTCTTGAATTCGCAGAAAATATCACAACCTTCAACGTCTTTTTTCTCCATTTCATTTTCTCTTCTATTATGGAATAAAAAAATAAAAGAAAACCCTGACACAGGGATCCCAATTTAACCATCTGCCAATAGATCATAAAGCCATCTGAAGTTTTAGACTACATAGCAGCCACGGATAGCTCTAAATGGTCTGAAAAACTTGGGGGACACTGGCTATATGTGCTCTGCCTATGCTTTCTAGCAAGAATCCCAAATAACCTAAAAGTGGGAGGGGGAAAAAGGGCTTGGAATTAGTACTATCCAGAGCAAGGGAAGAAAATAACTTTGATAAGGTACTCACCTGAAACAAATCTCCCATGTTGGTTGGTTGGTGTGTTTGTTTTAATACAATGCTGGTGAGTCACTTTGAAGTGATTCATAATACAAATAAATGCTGGGAAGATTAAATAGAACCTATCAACACTAAACAATAATATTTTGAAAGTAAAATTTATACAGTGGTCATTTAAAGATAAAACATTTTAAAACTTAAAACCAGCGTAAATGCCACCGTATAATAAAATTTTCCACTTGTAACATCTGCTTCATAGCAGCTCCTTAATATTAATCCCATATTTTTCATACAATACTTGGAGGCCATTCACAGCCTTAAACAGTATTATTTCCAATATTTCACTAATTGACCTAATGCTATGGTCCAGGAAAAAGCGATAATTGCACTGAGAGAAGTTGATTTATTCCAGAGAAAGATTTCAACGAAAAACACCATAATTCAAAGGACTAAGAAATTATCTTAAAGAATTTCTCAGCAGAAATTTAGGAGGGAAAAACATGCTTTCAAGTTTGATAGTTCTGTAGAACTTTCCTTAATTACTTCCGTGTTGGTATATCCTTTACTAATAAACAGTAGTTTATTAACTGTTTATGTCCATTAAACTTCTTAATAAACTACTTTACTCCACTATCATCCAAATAGAGCCAAGATACCCCTTTAAATTTCCATTTGGGGAAGGGCCTGCATTCTAAAAAGGGTTCCTTGGGAAATACCCACATCTTACCAGCTCTGTTATTACCCAATTTCCCAGTTCTCTTTTTCTTCTTTCTCTGTGTGTGTGTGTGTGTGTGTGTGTGCGTGTGTGTTTGTGTGTGTAAAATTACAGACTATACTCTACACGCCTTGCCCCAACCCCCAGGACTGCACTGGCCTTCCACTCCCAAGACCCATGCCCAGTCAACCCAGTTCTAATTGTTGAGAACTGGAAATGCCAGTTCTCATCTGTCCCTTTGAAGAAAGAACTTGCTATACCGAAAAGAAAAAAAAAAAACAAAAACTGGCACATTATTTGAGGGTGGAAAATCTATTTAGATCCTTACATCCTTACTCTATATAAAAAAAAAAAGTAAATTTCAGTCAAATCAAAGAGTTAAATGTAAGAAATCAAAGAAAAGAGAAAAATGTAGATGAATTTTCATATGACTTCCAGATGGGAAGGACTTTGTAAGCATGAAAACAATCACAGAAATAACAAGGAAAAGATTGATAAGATTTTGACTATGGTAGAAGCACTCTTTTTTTTTTTTTTTTGAGACAGAGTCTCACTGTGTTGCCTGGGCTAGAGTGCCGTGGGGTCATCTTAGCTCACAGCAACCTCAAACTCCTGGGCTCAAGCGATCCTCCTGCCTCAGCCTCCCGAGTAGCTGGGACTACAGGCATGCGCCACCATGCCCGGCTAGTTTTTTCTATATATTTTTAGTTGTCCAATTAATTTCTTTCTATTTTTAGTAGAGACGGGGGTCTCGCTCTTGCTCAGGCTGGTTTCGAACTCCTGAGCTCAAACAATGCGCCCGCCTCGGCCTCCCAGAGAGCTAGGATTACAGGCGTGAGCCACCGCGCCTGGCCTGTAGAAGCACTCTTAATCAACCTCCACTTAACAAATTTCACAGACTCTTCCATTCTCCAGGCCCTCTGTGGAAACTAATGAATGCCCACAGCATGCTGACTGCTCAATGCTGACAGGCTATAGTGTAATACACCTGCTCATGAGCCCCACAAATTAAATTTTCTACTTACCAAGAGTTATTTATGTTTGTTCCCAAATGCGTTCCTTTTTATGCTAGTTGTATAGGTGTTACTATAATTCTTAATTATATGTTACATATATGTTACAGCAGTCTAATGTAAGTGCAAAAAGAGAGGAACGGGCTGCAAAGACTTGATAAAGGTGATGCCAAATTAAATGTGGGTCACAAAACTGCAAAAGACTTGGTGGGGGGAACCTGTAAAATACCTGAAAGGATTCTGCACTCAGAATACTACTCATTAAGTTATTAATCCACTTTAAATAAATCAAAACTGGAAATCACTGTTGATGTATTTTGGATGACACGTATAAAAGAAATAAATATCAGATTTCTCATCAATTAGACTCATATAAAGTAAAGGGTGGCCCAAAAGCAAAGGATTAGCTACTTAATGTATATTTTGAGGGTTTAAGTTAAAATGTGGAAAGGATATACATAAAAGATTTTGGATACCCCTCCCTCTTTAACAGATAAGCTATCAGATCCAATCACATCAAATAAAGAGGCTTTTTCTCTATGATTTTTAGTTTCCACATAACCAAATTCATCAGGAAAAAAATTAAAAAGTAAATTTGAAAAATATGTGAAAGACAACAATAATAGATTAACATCTTTGATATATAAAGTTTACATCATTTAGCAAGAAAAACACCAGGCAACTAAGAGGAAAATGGGAGAAAAAAACAAATGGCCAATTTACAGAAGGAATATAAAACATTAACCATGATGAAAATGAATTCTTTCATTAGCTATCAAAAAGACACAAAATAGTTCAACGAGGTAACATTTTTGCCAATAAGGTCAATAAAAAGTAAGTAATTAGCACATTCAGTGTTGCCAAATGTACAATGTAACAGACAGGGATATGTTTGCTGCTGAAATAAAATATTTTGCTAGAACCTTTCTAGAAATCAATCGAAGTAGTAGACAAAATAGTCCCAGGCCTCAATGATTTTAGAACCTATTGGGAAAGGCAGACAAATTACACAAGTAATTATCTGAAGTCCAACAATAGGGGAATCACCAAATAAATTATGAGACATTCAAATGATGAGATGACACATGGCCATTAGAAATTATTTATAATGAATTATCAAGGACATGAGAAAATACACTAAATGAAAAGCTATAAAACTATAAATGGCTATAAAAAATACACTGACAACCTAGGGGTGGGGCAGGACTTCTGGAATGGCAGAGTGAGGACCTCAGCTATTAATGAATTTAGGTAAGACCAGCAGAGTCTGTGGCATTTTAGCTTGGGGCTGCTTTCACCACAATTCTGTGGCCTTATAGCTTTGTGGACATTGCCACTGAAGGGAGCTGACTTGATGAGCAGCTCCAAGAGAAAGCCCCATCGCCAGGGAAATTGTTGAAAACAATAGCAACATTAGCAAACAATCAACCATCATAGCTGCTTAAGCTGCAATACTGGTTGGGGCAAACAAGACATTAGCCAAAGGTAAAAGGGAGATATGGGGAATGAGACAGCCATAGGGAGCTTAAAGCTCTGACATCTTTTGGGGGTTCTGGAAGGTTGTGCCCATGCACAGGGCTGCATACACGTTTAAGAGAAACTAGAGAGGGTCCCAGTTATCTACTGCTCCTGGCTGACTGTGAGGCCCTGCACAAGCAGAAAGTGAAAGCCAAGGCAGACTTTTAAACTGCCTGAACTTTGAATGTATACCCCTACCCACACACAGAGTCCCTCAGCAAAGATGGAAGGCTTACTGGCTCCAAGTGTTCAAGGAAAACTGGCCAATCATCAGCTGACCACTAAGCTATGCTGACCGAGGGGAAATCCCTAGGAAGCCAGGCTTAAAAATAAAAACAAACATTTTAAAAAATAAAACAAACAAACAAAAAAACCCTAGCAGAGACTTCGGTGGCCACACAATACAGGAAAGACAGACTCTGCAGAATTAGTCCACGCAAGTCACTAAACAACAGAGAAACAAAAGAAAAAACCAATAACAACCACCTCTGGGGGGGATCAGAATCAAGAGTTGCTATATTATCTAAAATGTCCAGTTATTAACAAAAAAATTAAAAGATATGCAAAAAAGTGGCAAAAGATGGCCCATATAGAAGAAAAAAATGCAGTCAATAGAAACTGTCCCTGAGGGGGCCCACCTGTTGGACTTAGTAAAGACTTCAAATTCACTATTATAAGTATGTTCAAAGCACTAAAGGAAATCATGGTTAAAGAATTTTTTAAAAAAACTATGATGATAATGCCTCATCAAATAGAGAATATCAAGAAAGAGAAAGAATTCTAAAAAAGAATCATATAGACATTGTGGGGTGGAAAAGTATTATAACTAAAATGGGAAATTCACTAGGGGGACTCAACAGCAAGCTTAAGCCAACAGAAGAAAAAAAAATCAACAATCTTGAAGCTAGATTAAAATAGAGATTATCGAGTCTGAAGAATAGAAAAAACTGTAAGATAATATAGCAAAATATTGATAACATATGGTGAGATTACTAATTTTTATTCTTCATAATTTAAAAAAATTGTAGCCATTCATCTATTTATTCTTTCAGTAAGCAATGACTCAAGGCCTAGCATGTGCCAAGCACTAGGGTACAGCAGTAACAGAAACATGGTCCAGGCCCTCATGAAGCTCACAGAAAAGAGAGAATCCAATAAGAAAGGACCCAAATATCTAACAATGTGAGAGAAGATGAATAAACTATGGCAAAGAGCCACTCAATAAGTATTTGTTGAATAAATGAATGGATGGTCAGACAAACATATAAGAAAAATACAATACAAATTAGTGAAGGTCAGGGGTGGGGTGGGTAGAGAAGTGGGGTAAAAAGAAGACCCAGCAAAATTCCATGTTCTACATCATTCAGAATTCAGTGGGGAATTGAGTAAGGAACCCAGTGTAGACAGACAAAGGGGAGGGAATGGTGGTGCTCAGAATGAATACCTCCCAGGCAATTAAGCTGCAAGAAAATGCCTGGCACTTAAAGCAAACTAATGACAAGGTTTCTATCAGTTCTTACTTTAAGTAGGATCCCTAATGGTATATGTGAGTTATCTAATTTATGCACAGTATATTGGTCTTCATTTAGATTTTGTTTCTAAGTAGAATCAGTAAATCTTTGAAATGGTATATCCTACCTACTCTCTATTGCTTTCTGTCTTATGCTAAGCAGAATAGTGTACATACCAGCAACATTAGAAAGAAAAAGGTAGACATAGTATCTAAAACGCATGAAAATACCTTTCTAGAATCTCAACAACTTAGTGCTAGAAAAATGCCCAATTTGCTTTTATTTTGCACATTAATTTGAATAGCTATGAAAGTTACTTTACTAATGAGGAAATCAAGAAAAATCTTTTCCTGCATGAAATACACTGTGGATAAAAAATAAGAATGAATCAACGGAAGAGGAGAGCTTGCCAACTTATCAGAAAAACTTCACTGTTTTATTTGAAATTATTTTTCAAGTCAGAGAAATCTCTAGTTGAAAATAAAAAGATGTTCATTTATTTAATAATCCCTACTATACTCCAAACATTATACAAGTGCTAGAGATATAAAAACCCTGGTTCCTGCCCTTGAGAAGCTCATATTCTAATGGTTGGAAGCAGAGTCCAAGAAATAGAAGTCCAAGAAAAAGCAAGGGTCTAAAGGGAGGGAGAAGCTTTTGTTTAAACATAGCTGACTGAATACAAGCATTTATCTAACTCCCTCTACAAACCATTAGAGTGAAGAATTAGAAAAGATATAAACCAAGAAGATCAAGAGAGTGGGGGAGAATATGACAGCAAAGGAGAGATGTCCACAATAAAATGAAAAGCATTTGGAAAAGAGGTAACTGACTTGGCTGTATCTTTCTTAGTACCAAGGACCTGCAGTGGGGGAATCTAAACTGAAGCAAATAAGCTAGTTCATTCTTGAGGGACCTGGAAGAGCAGAAGGTAAAAGCTCTTCCTTTGCAGCTTACGGGCACAATTGAAAGAAACAAATTTTTTTTTAAAAAGGTGTGTGTGTGGAGTGGGGACTGAAAAATCCTTCAGAAGAGAAGTAAGACTATTGGATTCTTTCTCCCTAACCAGAGCATCCTGCAACTGCCTCTTCTCCATACAGCAGAGATATTAAGTTACTCCTGGAGAGGTTGAATCAAAGAGTCCCCAAACTCAGGAACACCAGCTATAACTGAGAACAAAATGGGATGCCTTACTGAAAACAAGGGTTAAGTAAAACTCTGTGCAGCCAATGATGAAAGATCTAGCACTTTCCAGACTGGGCTCTGAATACTAGATGCGAGCTTATTACTCCCAAACTTCCTCCCACAAGAGATTTAAGAAATCCCACTTAGAAAACTGATTGGCTTAAGAACAAAGAACTGATAGTTAGGAGGTTCCTCATAAATACCCAGGTTTTCCCCCAATCACACCACAGTGAGGCCCGTCACTCAACAAGCCCTGCTCATGAAAAGTTTCCAATCAACTTTTCCTTAATATAAATAAAAGCTAAAGATGCTTGAGAAATACCTGGAATATGAAAGACAGGTACCAAAACCAACAAACAGGAGAAAAGAAAATCAGAGAAAACAGGTAATATAGAGAAAAGAAAATTTCAAAATAATTATAATTTCCCTCTCTTTCTCTTTGAGGACATTAGACATAGAACCCAAGAAACGAAGTCATGAAGCTATATAAAAGGAACAGAGAACAACAATAAAAAACTCTTAGAAATGAACTATGTATGTTTGATACTATTATAATGGGACTGTTCTTGACTTCTTTTCCAGATAGTTCATTGTTAGTGTATGGAAAAACTACAGATTTTTGCAGGTTGATTTTGTATCCTGCCTCTTTACTAAATTTGCTTATTAGTTCTAACAGGTTTTTTTTTGGGGGGGGTAGTCTTTAAGGATTTTCTAAATATAAGATCATGTCATCTGCAAACAAGAGAGAATTTTATTTATTCCTTCCTGATTTGGATGTCTTTTATTTCTTCTTCTTGCATATTCTGGCTAGGACTTTTAGTGCTATGTTGAATAGAAGTGGTGAGAGTGGGTATCCCTGTTTTGTTCCTGATCTTAAAAGAAAAGCTTTTGGCTTTTCAACACTGAGTATGATGTTAGCTGTAGGCCTGTAATATATGGCCTTTATTGTGTTGAGGTAGATTCCTTCTACACCTAATGTGTTGAGAGTTTTTTTTTAATCACTAAAGGATACTGAATTTTGTCAAATGTATTTTCTGCATCTATTGAGATGATCATACGGTTTTTGCACTTTATTCTATTAATGTGACATATCACATTTATTGATATGCATATGTTGAACCATCCTTGCATCCCAGGGATAAATTCTATTTGATCATGGTGTATGATCCTTTTCTTTTTCCCACTGATGCTGTCAGAAATTTATTACAAAGTAAATGAAGTGATAATTTTTAAAGTGAATTTCACAGGTATCAAAGGGGAAAAGGTAATACCATTTAATGAATTAAGCATTTAAAAATTATAGAATCACTAATTTTAGAGCTCAAGGGGACTTTAGAAATTATTGGAGCCACCCCCCTCATTTTCCCATTGAAAAAAACTAAGGACCACAGAGGTGAATTTATTTGGTCCAGGCCACACAGTAACATTTCGAGCTTTCTGTATACTAAAAGGTAGTGACATTTGAGAAAAAAACCAACCATAGAGAAAAGAGTCCCTTCAGATATATCACATTTGTTGTATGAAGCATGTACGATTCTTTTAATATGCTGTTGAATTCAATTTGCTAGTATTTTACTGAGGACTTTTACATGTAGGTCCATCAAGGATATTGGCCTATAATTTTCTTTTCTGGTAGTGTCTTTGTCTAGCTTTAGCATCAGGGTAATATTGGCCTCATAAAATGAGTTTGGAACTGTTCCCCCCCTTCAATTTTTTGGAAGAGTTTTAAAAGGATTGGCATTAATTCTTCTTTAAATGTTTGACAGAATTCACCAGTGAAGCCCAGGTCCTGGGCTGTTCTTTGTTGGGAAGTTATTGATTACTGATTCAATCTCCTTACTCATTATTGGTCTGTTCAGTTTTCTGTTTCTTCATGACCCAGTCTTGATAGATCGTATTTTTAGGAATTTATTGATTTCTTCTAGGCTATCCAATTTGTTAGTATATAGTTGTTCATAGTTGTCTTATTATCCTCTGTATTTCTCTAAGTTGTAATGTCTCCTCTTTCACTTAAAATTTTGAGTCTTTTTTCTTACTTAGTCTAGCTAAAGATATGTCGATTTTATTCATCTTTTCAAAAGCCAACTCTTAGTTCTGTTGATCTTTTCTATTGTTTTTCTAGTCTCTATTTCACTTATTTCTGCTCTGATCTTTATTATTTTCTTCCTTTTGCTGACTTTGGGTTTAGTTTGTTCTTCTTTTTCTAGTCCCTCAAGGTGTAAAGTTAAGTTGTTTGAGGTCTTTCTTTTTCCTTAATGTGTTGGTATTTATCACTATAAATTCCCATCTTAGAACTGTTTTTGCCACATCCCATAAGTTTTGGAATGTTGTGTTTCCATTTTCATTTGTTTCATAAATTTTTTATTTCTCTTTTGATTTCTTCTTTGATCCATTGGTTGTTTAGGAGTGTGTTGTTTACTTGCCTCATATTTGCGAATTTTCCAATTTTTCTCATTGAGTTTTAGAGTCATATCATTGTGGTTCAAAAAGATACTTGCAGTTTCAATCTTCTTAAATTTGTCAAAACTCGTTTTGTAGCCTTACATATGATCTATCCTGGGGAATGTTCCATGTGCACTTGAAAAGAATGTGCATTCTGCTGCTGATGGATCAGATATTTTATAGACGACTCTTAGATCCATTTGGTCTACAGTGCAGTACAAGTCTGCTATTTCCTTATTGATTTTCTGTCTGATCTGTCCATTGTTGAAAGTGGGGTATTAAAATCTGCTACTATTGTTGTACTGCAATCTATTTCCCCCTTCACTTTTGTTAATGTTTGCTTTATATATTTAGGTAGTCTGATGTTGGGTGCATATATATTTATAATTGTTATATCATCTTGATGAATTGACCTCCTTATCAGTATATAATGACCTTTTTTGTCTCTTGTGACAGTTTTTGACTTATAGTTTGTTTTGTCTAAGTATAGCCACCCCTCTTTTCATTACCATTTGCAAAGATTATCTTTTTCTAACCCTTTGCATTCAGCCCATGTGTGTCCTTAAAGCTAAAGTGAGTCCTTGTAGGTAGCATACAGATGAATCTTTTTTATCTATTGAGCCACTCTTTTGATTGGAGAAATTAATAGTTACATTTAAAGTAAATATTGATAGGCAAGGACTCACTACTGACATCTTAATGTTTTCTGTTTTGTAGTTCCTTTGTTCCATTCTTCCATTTTGTTGTCTTCCTTTGTGATTTAATGATTTGTCTGTAGTGGTATGCTTCGATTCCTTTATCTTTTGTGTATCTACTACAGGTTTTTTCTTTGTGGTTACCTTGAGGCTTACATAAACCATCTTATAATTGTACCTGTCTATTTTAAGCTGATAATAACTGAACTTCAACCACATATAAAAACTCTAACTTCGCCCTCCTCCATATTTTATGTTATTGATGTCACAATTTACATATTTTATATATCATTTATCCATTAACAAATTATAACTAGTTATTTTTAATACTTTTGTCTTTTTACTTTTATACTAGAATTAAAAGTGATTTATGCACCATCATTACAGTATTATTCTGAATTTAACTATGTAATAATGAATGTAATTATTTTACAGTAAGCTTTATACTTGCATATGTTTTCATGTTGTTAGAGTCCTTTTGTTTCAACTTGAAGAACTCCCTTCAGCATTTCTTGTAAAGTAGGTCTAGTGGTAAGGAACTCCCACAGGAAAGCCTTTCTCTTGCCTTCATTTCTGAAAGACAGCCTTTCCTGGTATAGTATTTGTGGTTGGCAAGGATTTTTTTTTCTTTCAGCATTTTGAATATATCATCCCCTGGCCTGGAAGGTTTCTGAGCCGATAGTCCTGTGGAGGTTCCCTTGTAGGTGATGAATTACTTTTCTCTTGCTGCTTTCAAAATTTTCCTTGACTTTTGGGAATTTGATTATAATGTGACTCAGTGAAGATCTTTTTCTAAAAGGGGGCCCTACTCTTGTGCCCAGGCTGGAGTGCAGTGGCGCAATCATAGCTCACTGTAACCTTGAATTCCTGGGCTCAAGCAATCCTCCCACCTCAGCCTCCCGAGTAGCTAGGACTACAGACATGTGCTGCCATGCCTGGCTAACTTTTAAAAATTGTTTTGTAGACCAGGGTCTTGCTATATTGCCCAGGCTGGTCTTGAACTCCTGGCCTCAGGCAATCCTCTCACCTCAGCCTCCCAAAGCACTGGTATTACAGGCATGAGCCACTGTACCTGGCCAAGATCACTTTATATTTAATCTATTTGGGGGTTCTCTGGACTTCATGGATCTGGATGTTCACTCAGGTCTCCAGATTTGAGATATTTTCTGCCGTTATTTCTTTAAATAAGCTTTCTTCCCCTTTCTCTTTTTCTGCTCCTTCTGGAAAGAGAGCCATAATGCATTTAATTGGTTCACTTGATGGTGTCCCATAACTCCTATATGCTGTTCTCACTCTTTTCTATTCTTTTTTTTGTTCCTCTGACTCGGTAATTTCAAATGACCTGTTGTTGAGCTAATTCTTTCTTCCATTTCATCAAATCTGCTGTTGAAGTTCTCTATAGAATTTTTCAGTTCAGTCACTAACGTTCTTCAGCTCTAGAAATTCCGTTTGCCTCTTTTTTTTTGGAGACAGAGTCTCACTGTGTTACCCGGGCTAGAGTGCCGTGGCATCATCCTAGCTCACAGCAAACTCCTGGGCTCAAGCAATCCTTCTGCCTCAGCCTCCCGAGTAGCTGGGACTACAGGCATGCGCCACCATGCCCAGCTAATTTTTTCTATATAT
>NW_012143634.1:4392100-4420435 GCF_000956105.1 Propithecus coquereli | reverse complement strand
TGCTGGGGTGGGCCTGGATTCTGGGTCTATGGGAGCCAGCCTAGTTCCAGGGTCCATTGGGATAGGCCTATTGACTGGGCACACAGAGAAGGCATGGAGCTTGTGTTCAAAGGGGCCAGCATGAATCCCAGGTCCATGAGAGTTGTGACCTAGTGCTGTGTGGGGCCTTGAGCCTGATCCTTCAGGAACTGGCCTGGTGCTGGGACAAACCTGGCACCTGGATCCAAGGGGGCCACATTGGTGTCTGGGATTGTGGAAGTGGATTTGGAACCTGGGTAAGCAGGGGAAGACCTGGAGTCTGAGTCAGCCAGGGGTAGGCCTGGGTCCTGGGTCCAAAGGGATGGTCCTAGAACCTGGATCCATCAGGATGAGTCTGGAGGCTGGGTCTGCTGGGGTGGGCCTGGGTCCTAGGGTCCACTGAAGCTTGGGACCATGGGGACTGGCCTGGTACCTAAGGCCACAGGGGCTGGCCTAGAGATATAATAACTATATTATGTCTACATAAACTATCAATGCAAAGGGCATAATAAAGATATTGTTATACGTGGTGTATTCATAGTTTCCCATTGCTGTTGTAATAAATTACTACAAACTTAGTGACTTAAAACAACACAAATTTATTCTCTTACAGTTCTGGAGATCAGAAGTCTAAAATCAAAGTGTTGGCTGCATTCCTTCTGGAGGCTTCAGGGCAGAATCAGTTTCCTTGCCTTTCCCAGCTTCTAGTGGCTCCCTGCATTCCTTATCTTGTGGCCTCTTTCCTCCATCTTCAAAGTGTACCACTCCAACTTTTGGTTGATTCCACTGTCACGTCTCCTGTTACAGACTTTGATCCTCCTTCCTCTCTCTTATAAGGACCTTTGTAATTAAACTGGGCCCACCCAAATAGTCCAGGATAATCTTCCCATCTCAAAATCCTTAATTTAATCACATCTGCAAAGATACTTTTACCATGTAAGGTAAACATATTCACATATTCTAGTAATTAGTGCATGGACATCTTTGGAGGACCAGTATTCTGCCTAGTACATGTAGCCCAAAACTTACTTCCCATTGAACCTTTCTTCAGAAGCTACAGGAGTATATGCTCTACCAAAACCAGATAATAAACTGATGTTAGCATAAAGTTACAACAAAATGATGTCATAATCAGACAAAGCAATGAAAGAGCTTCAGAATTCA
The DNA here is from genome assembly GCF_000956105.1 of Propithecus coquereli. NCBI lineage: Eukaryota > Metazoa > Chordata > Mammalia > Primates > Indriidae > Propithecus > Propithecus coquereli. The sequence continues at coordinate 4,419,253 of NW_012143634.1, read as the reverse complement.
ATAAAATATTTTTATCATTAAGAGTTTTGTGAATGGAAAAATATAAAAACATGGCAGTATTTCATCAAGTTCAAAGAGTGTAAGCAGAAAAATATGGTAAGAAGCAAAGAAACGCAAAGTTCAGTCAAGTATTATAGCAATGAGGATGGGGACTGAAGACACTTGTAAGTGGAAAGGAGGTAATATATAAATTGAAGCTAAGGGCCTGGACTAGAGTCACCAACACAGCAGCTATGAATAGGGTTTAATGTGTCACAATGTCACAAACAAGAATTTAGTCAGCATTCTTGCTTATATCTTGGGGATATTATGCAACCTTAACCAGGTGAGACAGTAGCCCCCTAAACTGCCTGATATAACAGAACTGTTTCCTTAGTGGATAAATATCTTTTAACCTTGGGAATATTTAGAAATTAACTACAGAAATGGAAACACAGAAAGAAGGCTGCTAAGGGTATAAGATAGCTTCACAAAGGAAGAAATACCACACTGTGCTTTCAGGTAAGTGGAGCAAGTGTGTGCACATGCACACACTAGTGTTGGGAAAGGGCAGAGGAGAAAGGAGGACTAGCATCTGCTATGGCACAAAAAGAACTGTGCATTTAGGGTTCTGTAAATACCTCTATTGCACTAGCAACAAAGTAAAAGTGGAGGATGGATGGTAAGAATACCAAATACCACCAACAGAGGGAAACAATGTAACATAGAGGTTAAGTACCTAGGTCAGAAACTTGGCTCTGCCTTCACTATGCAAATCTCTTAAAACTTAGTAAAGCTTCAATTAATTCATTTATAAAATGTAAGTACAGTAGTACCTACCACATGCATTTGTTTTGAGAATGAAAATAGTTTTGGAGACTCCTAGTGGAACAGTCGGAAGGCAACAAAGAGTAAAATTACCCATAAATAACATTTCTTCAAAGCATAATGTCTTCCTGATCCTTTTTTTTTTTTGGCTCAGACTTACAGTGCTAATAGAACTTTCTGTGATGATGAAAATGTTCTAAATCTGCACTGTACACTATGTAGTTGCTAGCCACATGTAGCTATCGAGCAATTGAAATGTGGCTGATGTGACTAAGGAACTGAATTTTTAAAAATAACATCTTTTATTGAGATATAATTCACATATCATAAAGTTCATCCTTTTAAAGTATGCAATCTAATGGCTTTTAGTATATTCACAAAGTTATGCCTTAATCAGAGAGAACTAATTCCAGAACATTTTCATAACCTCAAAAAGAAACCCTATACCTATTAGCAGTCACTCCCCATCCTCTTCTCCCCCTAGCCCCTGGTAACCACTAATCTAGTTTCTGTCTCAATAGACTTCCCTATTCTGGCCATTTCTTATAGGAAAAATCATATAATATGTGGTCTTTTGTGTCTGGCTTCTTTCACTTAGCATAATGTAAAGTTAATTCATGTATCTGTACTTAAATTCTTTTACAGCTGAATAATATTCCATTGTGTGCAACTACCACATTTTGTTTATCCATTCATCCTTTGATGGACACAGGAGTTGCTTCCACCTTTTGGCTATTATGAAATGCCGCTATGAACATTCATGTATAAGATTTTGTGTAACTATATGTTTTCAATTCTCTTAGGTATATATTAATACCTAAGAGCAGAATTGCTGGTTGTATGGAAACTCTAACTTTTTGAGGAATTGCCAGTGTGTTTTCCATAGTGGCTGCAACATTTTACATTCCCACCAGCAATGTATGAGAGATCTAATTTTTCTGCATCTTTGCCTACATTTGTTATTGTCCATCTTTTTTATTCTAGCCATCCTAGAGTGTGTGTGAAGTGATACCTCATTGTGATTCTGATTTGTGCCTCCAAAATGACTTGATGTTGAGAACCTTTTTATGTGTTTATTGGCCATTTGTAAATCTTCTTTGGAGGAATGTCTGTTCAATAAATTTTTAATTTTATTTAATTTTAATTAACCTAAAATAGCCACATCTCACTAGTGGCTACAGTATCAAACAGATGGCAGGATTCATCTGGCCCCTTACCTTTGCTCAAAGTTGAGTGGGACTGGCTAGGAGACTGAAGGCCAAGCCCAGCCTCCTGATTCACCCTGGATGCCTCAGATGGAACTATGAGTGAGCCAATAAGGAGAGGGTAAGGGGAATCAGTGTAACATCTGGAAGGAGGAGGTGCCTGGCACAGAGCCTTGCACTTAGGAGGCTCTTAAAAACTACTATTGACAATGAAAACAATTCATGTGTATTTAGCACATGCAAGGCTCCAAGGACTTCATAGTCATCATCCCTTTTAACTTTCACAATAATCCTATCAGGTAGATTCTACTAGTAGGTTCTCCAGCAGATTCTACTGTCTCCATTTTATAAGTGAGGAAACAATTTTGGATCCAGTAAGCCAGTTATTAATAATTTTACTCACTATAAAATTCTCCATTCTGTTTCAACCTTAGAAACTTCTTTTCTTCATCTGGTTTAATTATATAATAGCAGTGAGCTTATAGATTTCAACTAGGGAAATTAAGTGTTACTCAGGATTCCACTACTATGTTCAGTGTACACTGTACAATTCTAAGCCTACTAACCTATCTCAAAGAAACCTTATGAGAATTAGATGGTTTTGAAGCAGTAAAATATTACTTAGCACTAAAAGAAAATATGAACACCTGACTTTGTGCATTATGGGCTATAAATTTTATCTTCTCTAATGTGTTCAGCCACTTCCTTCCCTTCTTTGAATTGGTTTAGCTACATACTGAACATTTACTATGTACCAGACACTATCCTAGGTTGTAGTGATACAGCAATGACTATGATAGCCAAGAATCCTGACCTAATGAAGCTCAAAATATATATTAAAGTAATGTATGGTTTTTGAAGTACATAAGCTCCAATAAGTTTATGTCACATGGAGGCCTTGTTGTACTATCTATTTCATAATGAACCTTATCCAATACTGCAGCATAAGTACCCTTAAATAATACTCTCTGCCTACTAAGAAATTTTGAATCTGAACATTATAGCCTTTAAAATGGCTCAAAATCCACACATTTGGCAGAACTCGTCTACAGCAGTTGCTACTCTGGAAGTAGCATCCAGTTCCTAAGCACAGCCAGCTGCCAAGGAACCAAGGGGAATTATTAAAGCTTACCTCTACCTCCGTGGGGCTGTCCCAGACACCTATGCACACGAGGGGAAGACAACACAGAAAGAGTTACCAGAGCATTTCTCTTGCATAAAGTGTGGCATGATTTCCCAAGCTTTCGTCATCACCTATTTCAGGTAGATAAAATAGAAATGATGAGGTTGCTCAGATGATTCGTGTGGGTAGCTATCGTGCTGGCTGGGACAGTAACACTGCTCTCTTTCAAAGAGTTCACATTTTATTTACCACTATAAATAATAATTTAATTTCTAAAACATTGCATGTTCAACATTATATTTCAGAAAAAAATAAAGCCCCAATTCTCCCATAGATAGGCTGCTTTTGGCAATAGACCTAAGTAACCACACTCTGAAGGCTGGCCTTTCCCTGACCCTCTTTCATTGTACCTCGCCTCTGGGATGAGTAAGCAGGGCAGAAGGTATGAATTAAGTTGATTGAGAAAGCCTAAATGAAATGTCTAACTCAATCATTTCCAGTCGCAAACTCGCTCACTATTTCCTGTGTCTTACCCAGCATTCCCTACTGAAGTATTCAACACAGATTTACTGAAAGAAATCATGGACCAAACAAACTCACCAGCAATATACCTCAGTATCATTTGGCCAAGTCATGCTTCCTGATTTAAAACATCAGTCATGTAAGGAAAAATACAACCATGGAATCACAACTGCAGAAACAACACTTTTGCTTGATCTCATTACTAGAGCCAATGGAGATTACGAGAAGGGCTTTCTTTCAAAAGCCATTACACTTCCTTCAGTGGTAAGGGTAGAAAGAAAGATTCCAAATGTATGAATAAGAACAATGGTAAAATTCGGTTCCTGTATTTTATACAAAGCTGACCACCAGTCATTTTAACAGCTGAGAGCAAGTACAAAGGAAAATCCCGAATGCAATATGACATTCCAACTACAGATAGAAATAGCCATCCTTGGTTTGATGTAGAAGGTTAACAAAAACTCTCCCAGTAAACATTCTAAGATTGCCCACCATACTCGGTACCTATGTGCTTACAAACATTCTGGGGAAGTACAATTGAATACCACACTCCAGGACAGGGATACAATTTTCCAGCTGGGATGGCGCTATTTCAACGGCTTAGACCACAACAAACAACTCATATGAATTCCTAAACTTAGCAGCCACAAGGTGGGTATTCTCTTGAGGAAGTAAAAAGGCAGTAAGAATTGGGAGAAATGAAGATTATACCAGATGATTAAATTAGATTTCACTGGAGTACAGAAAAACCGAGGACATAACAGCATAGAATCAGTGAGGAAAGGTCACAGGATTGTTAAACAGGCTAGCTACCGCTATTACCAAACAGAAAAGGAAAGGGCACAGTAGTATATTATTTTTATTCACAAGTCTCTAGTCACTGAGTTAATAATTTGATATCAGAGAGAAGAATGGGTCTGTAGAAATAGGAAGGTCAGGTGTAAAGGCAAACACAAGTGTTTACCTAATAATTTTAGCTATTCTCAGTTCAGAATTGTGGGCAAGAAAACACTACCAAGGCTTCGTCTCGAGCAGGGATCAGCAAGCTTTTTGTGTAAAGGGCCAGATGATAAAAAGTTGAGGTTTGTGGGCCATATGGTCTCTGTTGCAACTACTCAACTACTCAACCCTGCCCTATAGCATGAAAGCAACCATAGACAATACTTAATCAAATGAGCATGGCTGTGTTCCAAGTAACTATTTACAAAAACAGGCAGTGGGCCTATTTGGCTCATGGGCCAGTTTCCTGATCTAGGGTTCTAAGCTCGTGGTTCTCAAACTTTAGTGTGCCTCAGAATTCCCTTGGAGGGCTTGTTAAAACAGAGACAGCTGAGCCCCATCCCCAGAGCTTCTGATCCTGTATGGCCAGGGTGGGGCTCAAGAATCTTCTTTTCTAACAAGTTCCCAGATGCTGCTGCTGCTGCTGTTGTTGCTTAGGAAAAGATACATACTTTGAGAACCACTAATCCAGACCTAACTGATTAAATAGGATGTTCAACATTTTAAGTAACTGTCAAAGTTCCATCTGTTTGGCCACAAACATTTGTCACTTGTAATAAGTTCCAAACATCAAAGCTCAAACAAAATTAAATAATTTAAAGAGAAGCTGGGAAAAACACTGGTCCAGATTTTTTCTTCACTTTGATGTCAGTGTAAATTTATCATTGCCCCGTCAATAAAATAAACATAGTTCATTCTCAAATCTCTTTATTTAACATTTTCACCTAACACATTCTAAGTCCTATAGACAGTTGAGAAGTATTACAGTGTATAAATCAAACAAGAAAATAAAATCAGTTTTAAAGACAAATGTAAATGATTCCTGCAAAATCAAAGAAAATTCAGCAAAGCCCATTTCTAATTTGAAGTGCTTCATTTCAATAAAATCAAAATAATAATACATAAGTTACTCCAATTACCCTGATTCAATTAATTCACACTGTATGCCCACATCAAAACATCACATGTACCCTATAAAGATACACAATTGTTACATAACCATAATTAAAAATTTAATAAAATTTTTAAAAATAAAATATGCAAGGTAGTTTAAGACTTTTTAAGAATTGTGTCATTTTATGTTCATAGGAATCCCATGAGGTAGATAATATAGCTATTACTAGCCTTCTTTTATAAGATGAAGAAACTGAAGAAAACAAACCAAATGGTGATGTCACACAGATTATTTAAAAATTTTCCTTAAAATACCTTTTCTCCTAATAAGTCTTAAATTGCATTTTTCAAATTCAACTTACACATATCTTTTTAGGACTAGGTCTATGAATGTGTCTTCATACAAAAAAACATCATTCTAATAAGATTTTCAAGTCCATATTCCTATTTGTGGGCCTAATTCTAAAGCCACCCGACAAGTCTAAGACTGAATTTTAATCAGATGGCAATTTAAAGCCCACTCTACCATTAGCGCAAGTGGGTCATAGATTATGGAAGTGTGGTGATCCAGCAGTATAATAGAAACATTCAGCAATGGGAGAAATATTAATGTAGATAATCCAAAAAGTAGAGCAGCAAGCCTAGAATGCTCCCTCTCCAGATTTCCAGGCTCTTTATGCTATAATGATAATGAAAGTATTTTCATCTGAATAGATATTTACACGGATCATTTTCATATCCATAAGAGAAAAATGTTTTTTTCCTTAAAAAAAGCATTGCCCATAATATATATGGTTGGTAGAGGTTTTTTCCATTATTAGCATACTTTTAAAAATACTATATGTTGATTATGTGAGATAATTACATTCTCACTCTAATCTGTGATCTGGATATTCTAGTAACAATTTTTTAGAATTTATATGAAATATAAAGGAAGTCCTTAGTGAAAACAGTTTCTTGCTTGTTTTACAAGTATCTAATTGTTTTACAAGTCACTAAATTAAAGAAAAAAATTATTTATTAAAAAGATAATCTCAAATTCAACACCACATTATATTGGTGGGACAAAAACCCAGTTAAGAAGACATTAAGCCTAAGAAAAGGACCAGCAGAGATTCTGTATAAATAAAGGCTGACTATTCTGCTTTTGACTTAATGGTTCAGATGGAAGTCAGCAAAAACTTCTAACCTAAATAATGCAATATAAATAATACTGTCCAAAGATTATCATAGGAAAAGATGCCTTATACTATCCTCTGAAGCCAACCTAAGAAGTATTTATACAGAAGTGGTCTAAATAGACCAACCACTCAGTTCCAATATGATCATTCTTACATTTGATAATGTAACATGACCTAGTAGATGAAATGTTGTTCTGTGGATTTAGGTAATTTAGATTTAGTGCCCAATCATATCAGAGACTGCAACTTTAGAATCTTTCCACCTCATTTTGCTCACAGTTAAGATGTAGAAATTGCTGTCATAATAAAATTTGCGGAAGTTACATAAAAGAACACTATAATATTCATAAATCCTATATATGGCTATTTCTTAAATATGTATTCTGGAATTTTTCTTTTCCTAGTTCTGAAATTTCACATTATGAACAATTAATTAATCTGCCAAATGTCCAAATGCAAAGGCGAGAGGTATGATACAAAATTTCCTCTTTTAACATAACCTTTGGAGCTTTTCACATTACAAAATTATGATTTAGAACAGACTTGCAAACTAATTATGAAAATCTATACAAAGACTACTATCTTTCCTATGTACATAGAGGCAATGACAGTTTTTTTTTTTAAAGACACAAGGCACTCAAATATATTTTTAAACTTTAAGATTTCTTTAATTTTTCCCTACCTGTATTCCTCTACTCCTTTTTATAAATGAGGAAACAGGCCTAAAAAGATTAAATGAGTTATCCAGGGGAAAAAAGATTAAATGAGTTATCCAGGGGAAGACAGACAAACCATTCAAGCCTCACTTCCTTTGTAAAGATTTCCCCAACTTCCTTCTCCTACTAGGTGGTCGGTCACACAAGTCTCTGGATTTCTCACTTAGCGCACTGGCTCATTCAACAGCTACTGACCAGAGTACTTACTATATGTTGGTTACCGGGTTATGCAGAAGATACAGGCCGTGAACAAGTCAGTTGAACTCGTTGAGGCTAGAGAGCTCAAGTGTTTGGTGAATAATAATGATAATGGCAATTAAAATAATGACAACCTTTAGACATTTTATATAGATCATATTATTCAGTCCTCACAACAACCCTGCAAGGTACATACTATCACCCTTATTTTTCCAGATAAAGAAACTGAGGCTCAGAGAGGTTAACTAACTTGCCCAGGGCTACACAGCTAGAAATGAATGAATAAATGAACAAATGAATAAAAGTTAGCACGACTAACAATTTTACACACATGGTAGAAAAGAATGTTCATTTTACCATATTATTTATATAATAGAGCCTGTGTTTAGCACTGAGAAAGTGCACATTTGGAAATTGTTGAAACTTATGTACATAAGTGCCAAAAGTAATTTGAGTTTCTTAGAGACATTCTAGAAATAAAAAATACTTATGCTGCACTTTGCAATCAGTAATCCATGCAAATGGCTTGTGAAGCAGCTATCATTCTTTCTATAAGTAAGGAGAAAATGGCCACACTGTACCCAAAGGTTACCAGATCAGATCTTAAGGGCTACCTTACAAGCCACAAAGCAATGGTGATCCATATGTTTAGGGGAAATTACATATCAAGGGTAAGCAGAAAGACTGAAAAATCTATGTTTCCTAAAAACACAAATTAGAGTCTATAAAATAGTAGTAGTAAAATGGTAATCTGCACACCATAGCAGGGCTAGAGGCCTCTATAGTTAATATCATCACCATTTAATTTAATAAAACATTAAAATCTGCATATTTAAGTGGTAATACAGTATACTTCCATCCTAAATTTAAATATACCAAAATACTCTATACTCAGTGTTAAAAGTCTGAAATACAGACTCAACATAGTATATTTTGGATATCAAACTATACCAAAGAGGGGGGCAGGGGAGAGAACAATCATCATTACTACCTGCAAATGATTCAAATACTCAAAACAATGATTACAAAGCAAAAAAAAAAAAAAGTGCATTAAAAGAAGTCAAAATGATCGAAAAATAAAAAAGAATGTGCAACAGCCCTGTAATAGAATACAAGAAGCTGAAGTGAAATAACGTGCACTTACAGATACCAAAAAATTGGCTTAAGTGCAATAAAGCAATCATTTCTTATTGTGAATGGATGTGGACAACTGAAAAAGCCAGTGAACAAATTTAGTTAGGGGGTGGAGGGAGGAGAGATGTGAAAGGGGAGAAGAGTACTACACTCATCCAATGTGGACAAAAACCCCTGAGGCAAGAATTACATTTCCTATAATGGAAGGATTTAAGAAAATAACAATGGTGACAAATACCAAGGACTTAAACTAAATTTAAAGTATCTAAAATTTACTTTGTCACTTCATGAAAGGCTTCTCTTTAATTGACAGTCATGCATAAACTCAGGAATGAAAAGGACCTAATCTTAGGAAAACCAAACGATTTTACCTAAAAGCCACCCATCGGAATCTGCAGAACACAATTACAGTGAAAAAGAAATCAACTTTTTTTACCCTAAATATGTTGGTTTTGAGATTCACAAAGAGATGGTATAAAATTATCAACATCCACAAAAAAGAAGCCAGACCTAGCTTTTCAGACATACGATGAACTGAATATTAAACATTATATTCATTTTGATAGGTGCTTTAAATTGCCTCTCTGTTACAGCCACGCCTTTTCTTGGTCCTCAGTGAGAATGTATTGGCATTTTACATTATTGATCCTCCCCCTACTTCGAAACTTCTGCACTGTCCAGCTGTCCTGATTCTTCTAACTCTGTGAGTTATACTCCAAATCAGAAACCCCCAGCTCAGTCAACCCCTAAGAACTCATTCACTCATAGTTTCACTTCTATACAGATGACTCCCAAAGCTTCATTGTCATTCCATACCTCTCATCCAAATTCCAGTCTGGCATTTCCAGCAACGTCCAGTTAGAAATGGCATGCACTCAATCCAGAGCCAAAGTAACAATTCATATCATGAAACACTGGGTGGTAGTTGAAGAGGAAATAGAGACAGATACACTGATGGATATGGAAAGATCATCAGATATACTATTTTTAAATGGAAAATAAATATTTCAGCATAGTGTACAAATATGATCTGACCTTGTTTTTTTTTAAACAAAAGCTTCCAGAAAGATGTGCAAGAAACTAAACACTAGTTACCTCTGGAGAATGGGGATATGGTTGGTGGAAGAATGGAGAGAGACTCACTATTTTACCATCTATATTTTTAAATAATTTACTTTATAAAAACTAGTTAATAAAGAAAGTAATACAAAATTATTAAATCTCAAATTGGAAATACACATTAACTTCAAGTCAAACCACCCTCAGAAAAGAAATCTTCCCAGGGTAGAAAGTCAAAGAGACTCTCCTTATACTGACTTGGGCTTTACAACTAATAATACCTTAGTGGCCCCAGGACAGAATGAAAGGAATGTAGGTTCTATAGCATCTTGAACCCTGTAGCACAAATCCAGAGCCACATTTGGTGGTTCTAGAATCCTCATTGTCAGTTGCAACTAAAAATATAAAACCAAAAATGTGAAAGCAGCATATTTTATCAGCTTGTTGGCTGGGGTCAGGTACCTGCTCTGCAGCAGAAACTCAGTCTCTTGATTATTTAGGTGTGCAGTACTGGCAGACAGCTGAGATACTCACAGACTCAGCAGCTGCAGTTTAGTACATAGTTTTTAGAGTCAGAGAGAACAATTTCAGTATTTTTATCACAGGATATAGGAATAACTACCCTATGGAAACCATCCCACCCCACCCTACCCCACCCGACCCCATCCCCAAAAAACATCTATCTCTGAAACCTTATTACTTCTGGTTTGGCAAGTTAGGAGTAATTAATCAACTATTCTGTCCATTGGGGCAGGGGAATTGGAAGGAAAAACTTGGTGAGTAAAAGGAGTAGAGAAAGCTCCAAAACAAATTATATTTTGGACAGATGGCCAAGATTCTATATTTCCATTGCTAAATAATACATAGATTTATCAGTTAGTTTGGTGACAAATGCTGATATTTCATTAAAGAGAAAAAACAAAAAGAAAAAAGAAATAGACGAAAGAATGAATAGTACATGGAACCTCTACTGAAGAGGTAAAAAACTAGAAAGTCAAACAATTAAAATTTACAGGAAATAAACTCTGAAAATGAAGACATGTGTCTTTAAGGAAACCCAATGCAGTATTTTCACAACTTGAATCAGTAGGAGAATGCAGCATGAAATGAATAGACTTTAGAACCAGGTAGAATCCTTGTGATCTTGGGCAAATTAACACCCCCTCAGAATCTCAGTGTTCTCTGTAAAATGGGTACAATTCATGAGATAATACAAGCAATATGCCTAACATTAGACAGATAAATGTCAATTCCCTTTGCAAAGTAGGCATTAAGTTGTAAAAGATTTTTTTTTATTTTTAAGCAACCTTATGTTAAAGTTCCTTTAAACACAGTGCTCCTGCTACATTTCAAACGTGAGAACATTTACAAAAATGCAACAGTTCAAGAACGATCTCAAATGAACAAGGTATACCTGTTTAATTTATTAAGTAGAGCTAAAACTGGAGATGGAAGAATTGTCAATTTAAAGGAAATATCCAGGAACACAATTTAAGGAACATTAGAGATATAGTTCATCAGGTGAAAACTATTGCAGATACAAGGAAAAAAATGGAGGGAGGTAAACTGTATATGTCAAGTATATAGAAGCACGTTACAGTCATAAAAATTAAGGGAGTCCACACAGGAAGTATTTATGAAGACAACTTCAAACAACACGCCCTAAAGCAATCTGTAAAAAGAGGCCACGAAGTGACTCAAAGAAGGCTGTGTATATGCAGAAAAGCAACTGAGTAGCTCAGTACCCCCACAACGGTCCCAGAATCAAACCCCATCGTCAGGAATCAACATTGCTTCCCTACTCTCAATGAAGCCTGCCATTTGTAGGAATCCACATTCTATGGTTAGCAGGTTTTTCCCTCTGTGGAAGTGCAGCTTAACTCCCATGGCTTGGATTCTTCCTGGGCTACTAATGATTTAGCTGGTGATTGTTTCTTTTACCTTGTTACATGGCTATCACTGTGATCACTTCTTTCATGGAACATCTACTCATTTCTGGAAAATTCTTGGTTCCTTCAGGCTCACACTTAACCTTTTCCTAACATTAAAAACTAGTTTACCTGCAACCTCTAGTTAAAATTTCCAGGAAAGATTTTCCAACATGATGTAACATTCTCCCCGTGGTACTAGAAACCCAAATCACTGATCCAACCAATATCTGTGAAAGCCATAGTAATTAGCACAAATTGATAAAGGTGAATTTTTTGCTATGCTGAATTATATGCTTTACATATTATTAATCCAGTATTTACATAAAGGCTTCATTTAACTCAATTCTCTGGCTAACGGCATTATTGGAATCACAAGTATGGAATTTAAAGTGTACAAGCAACTTAACCATATTCTTTTAACAGAGTGTATGTGCAAACACAATCCATACTAAACTGATACATTTCTTAATATTAAATCGAGCCATTATAGTAGAAAGCCATCATCAACTGATATTGAAGCAATCCTTGTTCTGTGTTGTTCCAAACATCAGACAATCACCATGTTAGCATTATATGAGTGTCATAAATCAATGTGGATCTTAAAAGGCCCAAGAAATCGAACCAAACACAACCTAAAACTAAATTCTTACACAAGGCTCAGAGATACGAGTGCATAGAAGATAAAATCCACATTTTAGTCTTTTAGCTTCAACACCTTCCAGAAAATGCTTATGCTATTTGTAAAAATTGTAAGCCTCTGAAAAGCTAGTCCCAAAATACCACATACATAACCCAAGTTTTATACCAATGACTCTCAATCATAGGTGCACATTAGAATCACTTAGCTTTAAAAAAATACCAGTGACCAGGACCCACTCCCACAGATTCTGATTTCATTGCTCTGTCACAGGGCCCTGGCATTGATCTTTTTAAAAAGCTCCCCTGATGATTCTAATATGCAGCCAGGTGGAGAACCACTACTTTAAACTAATGCAGCCTTTTGAGACGATAATTGCTCTTGAGGTTGATAAACATGCTTTTTTGCCTTTTAATGAGATTGTATTAAAACTACTCAATTTATTCCATAGCTAATGAGGGACTTACACTGCAGGCACTGTAACAGAAAGATGGAGAAAGATGTGTAAGATACATTCCCTACCCTCAAGAAGCTCCCTATTAGCTAGGTAGAGAGACCCATAAATAAGTAACTGTAATTAAATCTAAGTTCTCTTGAGGTGTAAGCAAATACAGCATGCCTCCAAACTTGCATGTCATCCTTGAACAGGGGTCATGCTGCATCATTCCAATTTTAGTATATGTCCTACCACGGCAGGAAAGTCAGAAGTTACAGGTTACTAAATACCAGGGCAAATATTCAGCCAACACAAGGTAAAAATAGTGTGCATTCTGCTATTCCCTTTCACAGACACTGCTGTATCAAGAAAGTAGGCATTTTTCTATGTTTTAATTTGGATGATATGTTTTAAATTTCCTTCATGTAATATTACTGATTTTACACTTATCTATAAAACTTCAAATTTGCAAAAGATACAGTAAATGATCATGACATAAAAATTAGTCATTAACCTGTATTTACATAATGCCTTTCCTTTCCAGTAATTGCTACATTTGCTAAGACAAGAAGTTATGGGACTATGATAAGGTCCCATTATTGGAGATTTGTTTCAGTCACTTGAAAGATGTTATATGGAAAATGTTATAGAAACACTAGGCATTCAAAGGAGTTTTTGCTAGATTTTCAAAAATAAGAAACACAGGGAAAATGAGTTTTAATTTTTTTAAAAGGAAATGGCATCCTCCCAATATTCATAATGAATTAGGTACATGTTCCCTTAAAGATAGCTTTAACAAGGGTAAAGGCTGCAGCCACTGGAAAGAAAACATATTCCAAATAATGATCTTATACTTTAAAATCTCAACTCTATAAGTTGTCTCAACCAAGGGGAAAAACACATTAAAGGGTCTAAATTAAACTGGAACTTTCATTTATGCTACCCAGTAAGGCCTAGTCCCTAGTACACAGTGGATGAGTGAGTAGGTAGGACGGTAGGTAGGGGAGCGAGTGGGTGGTCAATTAGTCTTGAAAGGTGAAATCTATTTTAAAGTACCTTGGTAAAAATTTAAACCTATTAAGACCTAGTGGTGAAAAACACCCTGTGATACTAATTTGGTATAAAAGAAAATCAAAATTCTGTAGAACTTGGATAGAAATCCAAAAGGTTTTTAGTACAAGTGAACACCTTGAAGGCCTTTCCATTTAAATCCAGAGTTGAACAAATTCTAAGTTAAGATGTGTGCTGTCAAGGTCCCTGCAAAAAAAATCCCAAGCTAATTTCAATTTCCAGATCAATATATACTGAGACAATTTACCGGAGAAATCTTCAGCCTTTACACAGGATGAGTAACACTATCATTACATTCTTTAACAATAAAGCTACCTTGGATTCATTATTTCATGGAATGGCATTTTATAAATAGCACTGACCAAGTCAGATTTTGTAGGTTATGAATGAGAGATTTCACAGTTAATAGTAGTTAAGGTAGCCATAGAGTACCTATCACCTCAAAATTAGCTTGCTTTCCCTCTTTATGCAGCTCTAAAACAGAAGAAATGAATATAATTCTACCAGGGATGTTTTCTGAAAATATTCTATCCATTATAAGTCAGCAGAATACTGACCGTATTAATGTGATGCTGACCATTTCTTTTCGATATCCAAAGAGATCACACCATCACCCTTCCAGACCTTAAGGAATCAGAACTAGTTACCAAAATTGATTCAATGATGGCTATTTTCTGTCATCACAATATAATTAACATTTTAATCTCACATTTTTCAATTATGACTTTGCTGGCTCATTTATATCAGCTATAACTAAGATGTAACAAACATCATTCACCCACACATGTAGTCATTTGGAGGCTTTTGGGAAACACCTAATTTACCTTCACTGGGTACTCTTGAGAATGAAGAAACCAAGGAGATTTTTGATACATTTTTTCCTCTAGAACTGTGCTATTCACATGTGGCTATTGGGTACTTCAAATGTGGCTAGTCTGACTGAGGAACTGAATTCTGAATTTTATTTAATTTTAATTAATTTAAATTTAAATTTAGAAAGAGATACTTGATTCAGTTATTGGAAAACTTTTAAGCATGTTTGGAACAACTTGTGTATGTGAATCTACTTTTGCAAATGCAAAATTTTATTAAACCTAAATACAGATTAAGTATTTCTGATGAAAATTTTGCTTAGTGTCATGTCAGAATTGAGATGAGCTGATAGTGCGTAAAATACACATTGGATTTCAAGTATAAAAAAAGGGATATAAAATATCTAATTAATACTTTTTATGTTGATCACATGTTGAAATGATAATAGTTTGGATCTACTGGGTTAAATATTTTATTAAAATTAATTGCACTTATTTGTTTTCAATCTTTTTTAATGTGGCTACTAGAAAATTTTAAATTACATATGTGGCACATTGTATCACATTATGTATCTTTTGGACAGCGCTGCTCTAGAGCACTTCCACCAACCGCTTTTACCAGGACACATTTGGCTATCCTCCTAACAGACAGGCTGGTCATGTAACAATAGGGGCAAGGAGTAACATGTCTTCTCATCAGTTGGGTCTGAGTAAAGTGTGTAGCAAGCTCTACCCACGATTTCACCATGTGAGACAACACTGTAATAATACCTCAATATGGAAGAAAAAAATTAGTTATCAGCACTCAAACAAATTGAAATTGAGTACTGCAAACAACTTAAAAGAGATAGAGCCACCTGCTCTAAGGTCTTGGTTTCATTTCCCAACTGCGGACCTTAAAATAGACAATAAAGCACCGCTTCCAAAAAAAGAGGTAAAATATTTCAACGGTAGCTATCTAGCAATCCTTATTAAATAAGCAGAAATCGCTCTTAAATTTTATCTCTTCAACTTCTAAAGTCACAGAATACACGCTGTGCTAGGAAATCAACTTCAGATTGCCAGCATTTCCCTCACAAGCAAATTAGCAGGATTGTGCGCTTGGAATATTGTTTGACAAGAATGAAAAGGAAACTATTCAAAATAGATTTAAGGAATGGACAATTAGATGAGGAACCGCAGATTTAATTCTCAATCAGCACTGTGATTAATCTGATTCCCTGCTTTTCCCTAGCGTAATTATACAACACAGATGAAAGGATGAGCATTTGGACTGTCAGTTCTATATTCTAGACCAGCCCGGTGACTCAAAGCAGACGGCTCTACCACGCTAACCACCATCCCAACAACAGTCGAAGGGAGCCTCGAGCACTGATTGAACAGTCATTGCATAACGAGGCATTAAAAATTCGAATGCCCCCAACTCTTTCCACATTCGTCTACACCAGGAGGGAATTTGCTGAAACTGAACGCACCCCGTCTTAAATGACCCCCTCCAATCCGGGCATGGGGTGAACACAAAGGCATCTGTCTAATATCCTGCACAATAGACACACACCCCACAATTAAAAAGCCTGAACGCTCTTTCTCTCTTTCTCTCTCTCCACGCAAGCAAAAGAAATGCAAGCTGCTCTTTTCATAAATGGTCTATGGTACACGCAAGGTAACAATAACCTCAACTGTTCCCAGGAAGCAACTATAAAATTGGTTCTGCCACGTCCCTGTGCAACCGTCAGATAAAATGCAGGCAGCCAGCCCCACGCCTTACAGGGTGGCCAACCTCTGCTCGTTGGCCTCAATGGATCGCTGAAAACCCCCCTAGACCCCAGGAGACCCAGGTACACGTCTATAAATACTACAGGGTGAGGAGGACCAAGGAAGCAGAGGGGAGGGAGGAAGGGAGGGCAGGGGGCAGGCCCGGAGCGGGTGCGGGAGGACCCGGGCATCACTGAATTGCATTTTTCCACACTCCCGCTCCCTCGCGTGGAGACTCACTTGCCGATCACCTCGCACAGCTCGTACACATCCTCGAAGAGCACGTCGTCGTCGGCCATGGTCCGGAGGGGACAGTGGCCGCAGTGTGGAGGGCTCCGAAAACGGGGGTGGGGGCGCCCAAGAGCTCAGTGCCCAGCCCCGGGCTCGTCTCCTCCCCTCGGGACCCGCGAGCCCTCGGTGCTGAGGACTCTCGAGTGGGGCCGCGAGGCCCAGAGACTGCAGCGCCTTCCTCTGCTGGCGACCGCCCCGGCGCGGGCGGCGGGGCCGGGGCGCGAGAGCGAGGGCGGCCCGGGCCCGGCGCCGCCCGCCCGCCCGCTGCTCCTCGCGCTGCTCGGGCCGCTCTGCCCGGCGTGCGGATCCTCGGGGACCGCTCGGCGCCGCGCTCTCGGCTCGTCAGCCCGCGCGGGCCGCGAGGCCGCGACCGCTCCCTCTGCCCGAGGCCGGCTCTGGCGCGGCGCGGGGCAGCTCGGGCTACAGGGGGGGCCGCGGCAGGACCGTGGAGGGAAGATCGCCTCTGAGGGAGGTGGCGGCGGCGGATCGGCGCTGGGGACCAGGAGGCGGCGGCAGAGACGCTCCCTCCTCCTTCTCCTCCTCCCGCCGCCGCCGCCGCCCGCCCGGGAGTGGGAGGGGGCTTCGCCGGACTAGCGCTCTGTGCGGGCGAAAGCCGCGGCCACCGCCTTCTGCTCCTCCCCTCCGCCTCAGCAGCCGACCGGCTTGTGAGCCCCGCGCACCCGCCTCGCGCATACACGCCCTCCTCCCCCTTCGGCGGCGCGGCTTCCAGAACCACAGGCCCCGCCCACTCCAGCCCGTCGGGAGGCGGTGGCCCAGGGAAAGAGAATTGAGTTGAGTAGCGCATGCGCACGGCGCCAGCCGCGTCACCGCGAGCGGGAGGGCGCTGGGATTCTGGAGGGTGCTGGGGGTTGGCAAGTGGGGCGCGCAGGCTGCAGCTGCGGAGGCGGGGCTGGCTGGGGTCGTCACCTCCGCGCCCAGCAGCCACCAAGCCACGAAAGGGGCCGGGGACAAAAGGTCCACGGCCGCACGCACATTGTTCGGCAAGAGGCTCAGAACTCTGGCCGCTCCCCCCATTCTTTTGTAATCGCAGGAAGCCTTTCCCGGTTTTTTGCTGGGAAAAGAAGCAGGGAAAGGGTGCTAATGAATGGGAAAGCAAGAAGGGAGGTGGAGAGAGGTTGTCACTCAAGACCGTGCTCGGCAGCGGATGCTTTTAGTGCCACCCTGTCATTCCTTAATGAAGATGAGGGCTGGAGGAGGGGGTTCGTCCAAGAAAAGGACCAAACAAAAACTGTCTAGGAAGGTGTGCAACAACAAACGGTAATCTATAGAAACAGCTTCTCCCGCGCTCTGTCTCAAACTCAACAAATATCTATCCGGCGCCCACCCTTGCTAGAGACAACCTAGAGAAAGGTCAGGAAGGCAGGAACATACCGAGACTTTAAGCTCCTTTGTATATTGTCTCCAAGCCCAGCACCTACTCTGCTTTCTATTATACTCCCTATAAATGTAGACTTAACAGGATAAAAATGCAACTAGAGGGAGTGGATGCACAGGGTCAGGCAGGGAGTGAGGCTCTGGGTGTTGCCGCTGTGCTAGGTTGCGTTCAACACCAAGATTTCTGTTCAACTGAGCATGTGCAGAATGAGCCAACGCCATCAGACAGGTATATGCCTCAGTTGAAGACCAATAAAAAAAGTCTTTGTTCCTCCGCACAGCAGAAGTGCCCAATTAGTTCATAAGTCAGCTTCCAGAAATCATCTGATAAAATTCTCAGTGCAGTAATTTAAAAAAAAATTAGTATTTACCAAAGTGGAGAGGAGGCGGGGTGGAGACTCAGCCTATTTTCTCTTCAGAAACGTTTCGTGCAAACCCTTGACCACTCCTTCAAGAGGCTGAGAGATTTGCCTGTTAAGGATTTGGGTACTAAACCTTTTTTTTAAAAATGAAGATCAGAGGAAAAATATAATTGCACAAAAAAGTTTTCCTCTTTTCACAAAGAGCTTGTCCATTCGCTAGAGAAATGGGCTTCGGAACTTGAGGAACATCGCTTCCTTTAAGGGTCCAACAGTTCCACGTAACTCACCCCAGGTTGGCATGTCCAACTCGCTATGAATAAGGTGTCACTCCATTCTGCCCTGAGGTGCACAGCGACCCTCACGAGTCACCTTGTCAGTTTCACTTCTTTTCCCTAGCCCAACTCTGATGTATGCCAAAGCGTGTCGACTTCATTTTGAAGTTTGTTATCTTCCACGGGACCTATGCTCAGAAGTAGAAAAGGACAATTATAAAAAAAAAAACAGAAAAGAAAGTGGAGGTGAGAAAAGACGACTGCAAAGATAGGTGAGCTCTCTGCTCATGGAATCACAGCTGGTTTGCATCTGGAAAGAGCCTTAGAGGTCAGCTGCTCAACTTACAGATGTGGGGGGTGTAGTGATTACTCTCCCAAGAGCCATCCCACCCTTCTACCGTAGGGTAGCAGCTCCATGTAACCACTCAGCTGGAGAGGTGGGCCCTGATTGTTTAATCTATAATAATAAACGCAGCCCCCTCACCACAGTGATTGGCCTAACTTAATCAACTCTTGACATTCGCTGGTCACAGGCCTTGAATGGTTCAATGTCTTCCAATCAGAACAAAGCTCAGGACTTTTCCCCCTAATCAGAACTTAGATCTCCCAGCTCCCAGTGTGGTATTTAGTCATACAGAAGTTCTCTGCAATACGCATCCCTGAGAACTTGTACCATGTATGAGGGCTAGAGGTAGGTCCTCTCTGCTTCTGGGACTAAAATAACCAAACCTTGTGAATAAAGTTAATTTTTCTCTGAGTTTCTTTCAAAATCCACTACTCTTCCAAAAAATAAGCACAAGTATAAGTGGTCAGGTGTCAAAAATTTAGTTCTGTTTTAGTTTCCACAAAGAAAACGTTAAAGTAACTAAGTGCATCAGTTAGATTGTATTCAGAAGTTAATTAATAACTGAATATTCAACTAACAGTAGCTTAAACAAATGGGGGGTGTTCCTCCTGTAGCAAGGGGTCTGGAGATGGGTAGTTACTAACATTGGATCAGCTACTCAACAATGTCATCAGTGACCTAGGTTCATTCTTTCCACTCTGCCATCCTTGACATGTTAGTGAGTCTCATTCTCAGGCTTGTCGCTTCACCATCTCAAGATGGCTGCTGCAATTTCAAACACCAAAGGCAGGAAGCCAGAGGGCAACAAGGGCAGGAAGGGCCCTTTTTGCTCCCTCTTTCATCTTTTGTTAGGGAAGGAAAATATCTTTTTCCCATGTCATTGTCCAGGACAGAGTCACACAGCAACCCTCACTGCAAGGGAAGCTGGGGCCTGGATATTTTGACTTTTCCTGTCTCCTTATCAGAGGTGGACAAGGGAGAAGTAGGTGGGGAATGGGTTTCAGGAGCCAATCAGCAGTATTTCCAATACTAGGACAATTGCCAATGAAACAATTCTATATCTTCATCTAATGTAGATATACCTCTAGTATATAACTCATAAGCCTCTAAAAAATTCAGAAACATCTAAAAACCCACAAAGATGGAGTTGATGCTAAACAAATGTAATTGTCAGCTGTTAGTGCAAATCTTCAATGATTTTGAGGTGTCGGACTTCTTCACAATTACATTAGACGTTCTCAGGTTGTGTGGCTCCCACATAATTTCAGCATGGGGAAAACACACTCTAGAGAAATATTAGCATGAGGGCCACACACAGAGGTCGGTGTGGTGCAGGGCTAATTTAGGCAATTTAGAGTTCAGCCTCACTCTGTAGTGTGATTGTTTAAGCATGTAAATTATTACTGACTTAATCGATAAAATTAAGAATGACACTGTTTTCAACTGGAATAAAGTTATTGTCCTCGTGGTATGAATAGGATGTTCTAAGCTCAAATGAAAGACAGCATCTGTCTCTCCTGAAAAAGCTACATCTATTAGACTTATAGTCTGATGTCATGTTGCAAGTTATTTATTTTATATTTATTCAATGAATGTTTATGCTAGGCACTGGGGCTACAGCTACAAATAAGGCAGAAATGGTCCCTGCCCTCTCTGAGCTTCCTTCTAAAAGAAAACAAGTGTGAAGCAAGTAATTACAGCAAAGAGGACCTATGGGTCAGGGGAGGCCCAATTGAAGAAATGTTTAGACTAAGACTGAAGAAAGTGTAGAAATTAACCAGGTGAAAGGAGTCAGTTGATTTTAGGTAGAGAGACAGCATTTGTGAAGTCTTGGAGGTGAGCAAGAATATGCTCTTTTGGAAGAAGAACATGTTCTTTTGGAGAAGTAGGTCATGGCTGGATCATAGAGCGTAGAAAGAAAGAGGCCAGAGAGAGTTAGAGAAATAAGCAAATAAGAGGGAGTTAGAGAAATAAGGCTAGATAGCGAAAGGTGTCAAACACCATTTTAAAGCGTTAGCCCACTGAAAGACTGCAGATTTCAGTGGTACTAGAGGCTTATGTGTAGACTGAGTCCCCCAAAACCCATGCATGAACGGAATTCTACTTTTAAGTAATTCTTCCCCTTGCACTTGGTACACATTGTTCTCTCCCTTAATTACTTTAAAAAATGCAAATACGGGGGGAGGAGGGAGGAGGGGATGGGTATATGCATACACAAAGAGTGCAATGCGCACCGCCCGAAGGATGGACATATTTGAAACTCGGACTTAGAGGGGAGGAGGGGCAAGGGCAACATATGTAACCTAAACATCTGTACCCCTATGATATGCTGAAATAAAAAAAAAATGCAAATACGCCTGCTGTAAATATGAAATCCTTTAAATGGTTTCAGCAGACACTGTAAGTGCTCCATTCAAATCCCCTCTGATCTCTTTTACCATTTCTGTATGTCATAGCCCAGCTTCAGCATATTTTTGCTTCCAAAGCCTGTGCCTGTGATTTCAGAGGACTTTCCGCAAGCTATTGGAATCATTTTGCCCACATGGTAGTCTGGGAGTTTAGGTCTCCCCCATCTGGCTATTAGCTATTAGGCAGTGAGCAGTAGTGCAGGAATGTGAAAGCCCAGCTCCCTTGACTGGGGAAGGGGGGACAACTCTGTGGGGTTACTCTAGAGCTCCCCTGTGGGATCAGGCTGAAGCTACCCTCCCCAGGACTTTGCCTGAAATGACACCCTTGCTTGGCTCCCTCCCTTTCTCTTCCCTACTTCTCTCATGCTCTAACAAGTTTCTACTGGGAGCACTTCCTTAATAAATCACTTGCTCATGAATTCCCTATCAGGATAGGCTTTTGAGGAACCCAACATAAGAAAATGGTGTTTCTCAAAGTGACAACTGCATCAAAATCACATGAGAGTTTATGAAAAATGTTAAAAATGTCAATTCCTGGGCCCCAACCAAGACCTACTGAATCTGAATCTCCTGGAGCATGTTGCAGGATCTGTATTTTTATAAGCTCCCTAAGTGAGTCCAGTACACCTAAAAATTAAGAGCCACTGTCCTAACACTGGCTGCTGAATAAGCTCTCGAAAAAAAAAAAGGAGCAAGAGTTGATTTCATCACTAGGGTGGAGAAGCCAGAAGAAATGCAAAAGAACACTCCAGGCAGCAGAAGAGAACTGGAATACAAATGTGTTTCCTTCCCAATTTCTTCTGGTGAAAGTCCTGTAAACCTCTGTCTAAAGATTCATTTTGCCTTTCTTCTTTTAGTATCAATGAACAAGTCACTGGAAACTTTTGACAGCGGAAACAATATTGCCTTTGGAAACAACACAGTGTCACTATACACTGAACATGTAGCTTAAGAGTTAACCAAAAGATATCTATTCACTGAACCATTTATGATCACGAATACTCACTGGCCTCCTGAGGACTCAATACTGTGCTGTGTGCTGATGGGGACTATATTAGTCAGGATTGTTTCAGTTGTAAGTGACAGAAAACTCAAAACAGCTTTAATAATTCAAAAATCTATTGCTTCACATAATCGAAATGTCAAGATGTATGCTAGCTTCAGGTGAGGCTTGATCCAGGACTCAAATGATATCACTGGAGGTCCACTTTCTCCCAATCTCAACATTATGCATTCTGTGATATTGGCTTCATACCACAAGGTAGCCCTCACAGCTCCAGGCTCTCCCCTTGAGATAGTAAAGCGGGTGCCACTGTTTCAGACTTTACCTCCTTATGCATCCAGGACAAGAGAAAAAGTCTTATCTGGTAGCTCCTGCTCAAGTTCTAGGATTCACTGTCTCTCATTGGCCTGAAGTGGGGGCACATGACCATCCCCGAACCAATCACTGTAGCCAGGGAATGGGAGTCACTGAGTAATTTAACCAATCAGGGCCCACCATTGAGCTGGGGATGGGAATAGGGATAGTAAAAAGCCCCAAAGAAAATCAGGACACTTTTAGCAGGAAAAGGGCAGAATGAATGGTAGGAAGGCTCCCTGTTCTCCTAGTCACCCAAACACTGGCAATGACTTCATCTTAGCATTCTATATCTTTCTTCACGTTCAGCTAGTCACCATATCCTGTCAATTTTTCTTTCAAAATTTTGGTTAGATCCCCCTTTCTTTTCCATTTCTTCAGTCTCCATCCCAATCCACTTCCTCATCAACCCGTACTTAAATGTTGCCCCACTTTACTCCCTAGGTTCCTGCCTTCAACTGCTTGTCCTGTCCTGCTCATACCGGGGAGGCTCAATTCATGTCCATGAGAGAGAATTCTCAGCATCTAGAACACTGTCTGATGTGTAGTAAGCATTCAAAATGTATTTTTTTAATGTTGAAAGAATAAATGGATTAATAGCCCTTATCACTTCCTGGATGTCTCTTTTACTCATTTTGTTTATAGCCTTTTTTCTTTCACCTCCAATGCGTAAGAAGTGTCTGGAGCATAGTAGGTACTCTCTACATATTTGTTACATAAATAAATGACTATATGTTTATTGAGTTAGAGAATCACTCATAGTTAGGAATAATTAGGAAGAGGATGAGGAGTCAACAGAAACAAAGTGGTTGGATTCTTAGGGAGAAAATACGTAACAGAAGAAACAAGATTTTCACAGAGGAGGGAAGAGTCAACAATATAAGAATTGAAAAGGTTTCAAAGACAGCAGGGACAGAGAAAAGGGCACTGGATTTATTTCTACTAATTGAAAATAGTTCTACCAGCTATCTTTTGTGTTGGAAAAATAAATTAAAATCTCACGTAGCATTGGAATTTTTCCTGCTGTCTTAGCTAGGAGAGATTTCAAAGGTAAATGTAGGAAATTAAATCTCCTCCTTAAATTCTTTTGTCTGTATTTCCTGGTACTTTCTTTCCAGGCTGCCATGAAACTGTCAACTACAAGGTAAAAATGCACAATGAGCTGCAGTATGTTCAATGGGCGACTTCTATTGAGCCCAGCCCTGCCTAAGTTGCAAAGAGTCATGTAAGTCACCCAAGCCCCAATAGAAAGGAGTATAATTTACTATGCCAAGTGCACTGTGGAAAAGGTCAAGTGATTAATAAGTCACCAATATGAAATACAAGCCTATCAACACTGGAAGGTTTAATCATTTACTCTCCTTGGCGCTTGAGTGAAGCAGATCCTTTCTGGGGGGGGGGTCTTTTCTGGCAGCATGAGTCTGCAAAACTCTCAAGAAGATATTTCCTTCTTATCGTACTTTCTCATAAAATGATATCTTTTCTTAAAAATGGAGGCTCTTTTCCTGAAAAATCTTTATTCTCACAGAGGTAATCTATAATGTCAGGATCTGCACTAATAAGATGTTTTCCATTTTGGTCAAGAGAAAAAATATACAGGATGTTTGTGGTAATTCCCAGGTCTAATAGGAAATCTGTAATGATACTTTGCCTTATGTGTCCTAGTCAAATATTTCCCATTCAAGCTTATTTACCCTTGTTATTGCTTTTAAATTGTCTTGTAAATGGAGACAATAGCTAAGAAAGTAACCTTTTTAGAGATGATAGCAAAGCCAAACTAAAGGGAAAAGATGGAGATTCTAATGATCTGTAAAGAAATAACAAAAGGACCATTTATTGAAGGCTTATAAATGCCAGACACTATGCATTGATATTACACATATTTCATTCAATCCACATAACAACCTCATGTGGTAGATATTATTGCCCTCATTTTACAGATGAGGAAACCGAGACTTGGAGAGAGGTTGAGTAATGTGCCAAGGATCACACAACTGGAAAGAGATGGGACCAATGTTTGAACCAAGTCTGCCAGATCTCAAAGACTAAATCATTGTGCACTCTGCCATTAGCTTTCTTGTGTTTCTCTGAGGCATTAAGTCTTTTTTATGGTTTGGAATTGCTTGTTTGGCCCTGCCAAGTCTCATGTTTAAATGTGATCCCCAGTATTGAAGGTGGAGCCTAGTAGGAGGTGTTTGGAACATGGGGGAGGATCCCTGGTGAATGGCATGGTGCCATTATCGCAGGAGTGAGTGAGTTCTCACTCTTAGTTCCCAGGACTTGTTGTTGAAAGGAACCTGACTGCTCCTCCTTCTCCTCCTCCTTCTCTTCCTCCTCTTCTTCTTCTCCCTCTCTCTCTTTCTCCCCCACTATGTGATGTCTACACACTGGCTCTGCTTCCACTTGTGGAAGCAGACTGAAGCCCTCACAGAAGCAGATGTTGGCACCATGCTTTCTTGTACAGCCTGCAGAACGATGAGCCAAATAAACCTCTTGATATTACAAATTACCAAGCCTCAGGTATTCCTTTATAGTAATACAAACTTACTAAGACAGTCTTATTTTCATTTTTTTCAGATTAAGCAATGTATGCTTCAGGCAAAGGGTACAATGGGTTGAATAATAACAGCAACAACAATAATAGTTTCTGCCTATTGAAGTTTTACTTAGTGCCAGACACTGTGGTTAAGTGTTTTTCAAACACTTATTTGCTCGATCAATAAAACTTTATTCAGCCTTTATTATGTACTAGGCACTGAAAGTATAATAGTGAGTAAAATCAACAAGAATCCTTGCCCTCTTGGAGCTTGTATGTTAGTGAGGGGTACAGACATGAATTGAATAATAACAAAAATAAATGTATAATTATTTTGGCAAGAGTGCCAAGACCCTTCAATGGGGCAAAGGACAGTCTTTTCAACAAACAGTGTTGGGGAAACTGGATATCCACATGGAAAATAATAAAGTTGGAGCCTTACCTTATACCATAGTCAAAAATTCACTCAAAATGGGTCAAAGACCTAAATGTAATATCTAAAACTATAAAACTCTTAGAAGGAAACAGAAGAAAATCTTCATGACATTGGATTTGCAATGATTTCTTGAATATGATATCAAAATCACAGGCAGCAAAAATAAAAATATAAAAATTGGACTACATTGAAATTTCAAACTTCTATGCATCAAACAACACAATCGATAGAGTGAAAAAGCAGCCTACAAAATGGGAGAAAATATTTCAAATCATATATCTGATAAGTGATTAATATCTGGAATATGTAAAGAAGTATAACTCAACAACAAAACACCAAATAACCCCCTTTAAAACTAGGCAAAGAATTTGAATAGTTATTTCTCCAAAGAAGATGTATAGAAGGCAAAAAAGCTTATGAAAAGGTGCTCAACATTAGGGAAATGCAAATCAAAACCACAATGAGATATCATCTCACACCCATTAGGATGGCTGCTATTAAAAAAATAAAAAGAAAATGAAAAACAGAAAATAAGAAGCGTAGGTGAGGAAGTAGAGAAATTGGAACCTTTGTGCACTGTTGGTGGGAATGTAAAATGGTGTAACTGCTATGGAAAACAGTATGATGGCTGCCTCAAAATATTAAAAATAGAATTACCATATAATCCAGCAATACCACTTCTGGCTATATATCTAAAAGTTTGAAACCAGGATCTCAAAGAGATATTCATATACCCATGTTCATAGCAGCATTGATTCACAATAGCCAAAAGATGTAAGCAACTCAAATGTCTGTTGGCAGATAAACAAAATGTGGCACATGCATACAATGGAATATTATTCAGCCTTAAAAAGAAGGAAAATTCTGACACCTGATACAACATGGATGAACCTTGAGGACATTATACTAAGTGAAATAATCTGGTCACAAAAAGGCAAATAATGCATGATTTCTTTTATATGAGGTATCAGGAGTAGTCAGACTCATAGAAACAGAAAGTGGAATGGTGGTTCATAGATGCTTGGGGGAGAGAGAAAGGAGAAGTTGTTTTTTAATGGGTATAGAGTTTAAAGATGAAAAAGTTACGGAGATTGGTTGTACAACAATGTGAATATACTTAACACTACTGAACTGTACACTTAAAAATAGTTCAGATGGGGCCGGGCGCGGTGACTCACGCTTGTAATCCTAGCTCTCTGGGAGGCCGAGGCAGGCGGATCGTTTGAGCTCAGGAGTTCGAAACCAGCCTGAGCAAGAGCGAGACTCTGTC
>NW_012143634.1:4347569-4391840 GCF_000956105.1 Propithecus coquereli | reverse complement strand
TGCTCATTTTATAGACCAAACTCCCAAGGAGACACTGTTAGTCGTGGGTGGAGATGGAATTTGAGTCCATTTCTTGAGCCTAAAGTTCATGTTCTAAACTGTTACCCAACTTAGATAACGAGGTCTTCAAATGAATGAACAAAGCTATCTCTTATCAGGTTTGGTCACTGTGACTGGAGAGATCACAGACGGTGAAATTTAGAGTGTGGGTATCAGTAGGTGTCAAGGGTGCTGATAAAGGGCCTGTCTCCCGTAATTATGCCAGTCCCTCTCTCCACCTTGCCCATGAAAAATACATCTAAGTGCGGAATCAGTATAACAGTTTGATTTCTTTTGTTTCTGTTCCAAAAACTTTTTTTCCTTCCACACTGTAGATAATACCTTAAAACCAAGTGGAGTTAGAGTCTAGATTTTTTTTTTTTTTTTAGTAGAGTAGCTGCCTTAAAAGCCTATTGTTGGCAGGACAGAATGGCAACTGAGGGTGTGACTTCCTAAGACAAAGCCCTTGGTTACAACCTAGAGTTCCAGTTAAATCACAGATTGCTTTAGCCCAAATAAGGCAGCTGACAGATGTGAAGAACTCCAAAGCAGTTCTTCCAGGGAAAAGAGAAAAAAAGTGTCAGATGCCCTGGCTGGACAGCCATAAGGGTTATGTTGGGGCTATGATCTGTTAGAGCTGCTGAGACACTCAGAGTGAATCTACTATAGCACTAAAGAAAGCCATCCTTGCGGAATGGTTGAGCAGACCAAGGTTGATGCTGTTGCAAGGACTGCACTTTAGGCCAAAGGAGAAATATAGACAGGAAGCCTGGGATCAGGCAGTGGGTAGCAAGAATGGACATGGGGATGAGCAGAAGTGCTACTGGCTTAAGCGGGACCAAACAGAAATGGAACTTTTGTCAAGAGAAGGAGTGTTAGCAGATGCTTTTCAATAAGAAGAAAAATCTGCCATCCTGCCATAAGCTCAAAACTACTGGGATAACATGGAGGGGGACTGCACAGCAAGTTATAGCTTCATTTCCAGAAGGCCTTAGTCTTTACAAATTCTTTGGGGCCATGAACTTGAGGATATAAAAATGGCTGGAAAAGGATTCTGGGTATTCTGATGATGCAGCTTCTTTAGCTAATGTGATGCTTTTCTTCTTTTTTTGAAATGCTAATTTTATTTATTTATTTTTTTATTATTTTTTATTTCAAAATATTAAGGGGGTACAGATGTTTTTATTACATAGATACCTTGTATAATGCTTAAGTCAGGGCTTTCAGTGTGCCCTTTACCACAATAGTGTTCGTAGTACTTGATAGATAAGTGTTTACCTCTCACCCACTCCTACCCTCTCCCCTTCTTGGTTTCCAATGACCTTTACATCTCTTTGTGCTGTGCGTGCCCATCATTTAGCTCCTAATTATTAGAGAGTACATGTGGTATTTGTTTTTCCATTCCTGAGATACTCTGTTTAGGTTAATGGCCTCCAGTTCCATCCAAGTTGCTGCAAAAGACATTATTTCATTCCTTTTTATGGCTGAGTAGTACTCCATGGTAAATATATAACACATTTTCTTAATCCACTAATGAACTGATGGGCACTTAGGTTGATTCCACATCTTTGCAACTGTGAATTATGCTGTGATAAACATTCAAGTGCAGGTGTCTTTTTGATAAAATGACTTATTTTCTTTTGGGTAGATACCCAGTAGTGGGACTGCTGGATTAAATGGTAAGTCTACATTTATTTCTTTGAGGAATCCCCATACTGTTTTCCATAGAGGTTGTACTAATTTGCAGTCCCACCAACAGTATATAAGCATTCCTTTCTTTCTGCATCCATGCCAGCATCTATTGCTTTTGGATTTTTTATTAGTAATAGCCATTCTGACAGGAGTAAGACGGTATCTCATTGTGGTTTTAGTTTGCACTTCCCTGATGATTAGTGATGTTGAGCATTTTTCCATGTTTATTCACCATTTGTCTATCTTCTTTTGAAAAACTTCTGTTCATGTTTTTTGCCCACTCTTTAACGGGGTTGTTCATTTTTTTATTGCTGATTTATTTGAATTCTTTGTAGATTTTGGATATTAGCCCTTTATCAGATGCTTTTCAATAAGAAGAAAAACCTGGGCAACCTGTCTCTTCCCTTAGCCTGTGAGCTATTTTCCTTACAATTACTTTTTCTGAAAGCAATATAACAAATGTTAAAAAGAATTCTAGAATACACAGTAGTCTGGAATAAAGGAGACAAGACACATCATTTGAGTAGATTTATCACATAAAAGACCACATAGACTACTTGGAATTGTAACTTGAGGCTCTTAAGCCAGACTAAAAGATGCCTATTGCCTATGAATAGTTCAATCAAGGAAACTAAATTAGCAGTAGACTTGTGGAAAAACCTACTAAACTTGATTGTTTAGAATTATGAGACTTCTAAGACATAGGGGGTCATTTTTTAAAGTCTGGGGTTATTGGACATCATAAAACCCACCATTGAAGGTCATTACACATCAACATACACACAAATAATTATACCACCTAGTACTATGATCTCTTAATATCAAACTTTTGATTGAGAGGACTAAACACTTCAGCTAGTCTATAAGCTGAAATTTTCTGAGTCATGAATTCTTATCCTCTGTGACCTGAGAGGTAGGAGAAATGCTGAGGAGGGAGGCAGCATCCTGGTTAAGTCATCATTTATGTCTAGAACACTGAGGCAGTTTTATTGTACTTTACCAGGCACTGTGGGAAGCATTGCATCCTCTGGGAGCCCAGGCGCTAAGGCTGTGCTGGAGAAAACTGTTGCAGGAGAATGATGGAAGGCATCATAGCTCTCAGAAATGAGGGGATGAAACATATTTTGGCAAGGAAAAAAACTGCTTTCTTTAGCAGGTTCCTATATAACTGGGGATGAAAGCGAATTTTCTTTCCCATATCTACTTTAGCTTCTGTTTGAATTCAAAGAAATAAACCCAATTTCAAAGTAATTTGCTAATATTAGTCTTTCATTCTTTCTTTCTTTTAGTGCCTATTAAGTGCCTGGCACAGTGCTCAGCATGGGAGGCATGCTGGGTAACATAACAGAAGAAGATAGCTTCATCCAGAGATCACACCACATGGATATAGAATTAGAAACTAAGATATGTGCTCTCAGAGAAGACACCATTGTGTGTAAAATGGGAACTTAATCTAGACTGGAGGTGTGACAGTGGGAGGTCAAGTAACGCTTCCCTGGAGGTGTGGACTAGGCCCAGGTTTGGTTTGGAGGGTGGGAAAGACTGGACAGAAGAAATCGCATGTACAAAGGCCCTGAGGTTGAAAGGTACAAGGCATTTTGTGGGAACCAAAAGAAGGCCTGTGGCGGCATGAAAAAAGGGAGTTAGGGGGAGAGTGACTCAAGAGGAGGTTGAGGGCATGGTAAGAATCCTTTTGCAAAGCCATTGACGGGTTTTAAACAAGAATTTACTGTAGTCAGATTCACGTTTTGCAAAGATCAGTTCAGCTGCAGTTTGGAGAATATATTTGAGGGGAGCAAGAGTGGATGGTGAAAAACCATTTGGGCTTCCATGTGGTAGAATGATAAAGACCAATTGTATGGGGGGGCGTGTACTGGATGTTTTTCATTTGCCTCTGCACCTTTACTCGCCACCATCTCCATCCAGCTTTATGCCCTGGGAAGCTGAACTGTATGAACTACAGAAAAACAGCATTCCCTGTCTTCTCACTTCTGGTAGAATTTGGCCAATGGGAAGGCCCTGCAGGACACTGGAATTTGAAGGAGAATGGGGTCAGGGTATTTATTTTTCCAGTTCCTTTCCTCCTGGGCTGCCCCTGCTTCGATAAATCTATTGTGTTCTTCAATAGATTTAAATATACCTTCTGCATGTGACTCTCTTTTTCCAGTTTCCCTCCTCTGGTCCCTTTTTAGGACTGGGGCTGGTGATAGTTTTGCTCTTATTGCCAAGGGTTTCTATATTTTATGTTTGGTGTGTGGTTTCTCTACACTCACACCTCTGTAAATAAACCCTCCCCCAAATTCTGCTAACTGGAATGTGCCATATATTTCCTTTGGTACCTTCACTGGTATAGGTAGTGTCAGGATATGAAGGGAAATGAACAGATGAGAGATGTAGTTAGGAGGTTAACTTAGCAGGTTTGGTGATCATAAAAAGCATTACTTATAGACATAAAAATATTACAGTAACAGTGTTTTGATTTTTATTACTAACAAAATAGATGCCATAGCTATTAGCTGAGAATAATAATATTTGTGTTTATCGTCATTTACAGGTATTGTGATTTTCAAAAGTAGCAAGACTCCAACAGCAAAAGGGAGATGCCAGTGATGGAAAAGTAATATTTGGGAATTCCACTTCGATCATTCCTTTCTCTACTTCTCAGTTTACCTGTCTTTTTCTTCCATAAATCAGTTCTTGAATATCTTAACAAGAAGGCAAGTCATGTAATTCTAGATCCAAACTCTAGACAAAGACTTTCTGCAATTATTCTACCTGTTTTTCTAACACATATTCCTTGATAGCATCCCCTGGGCTTTGCTCCTAAACCCTTTCTAATCATGGAGAAATACAAGCAAATCTATCAAAGGTCACCCGTGATCTGTGCAACTCATAAATGTTTGGTGTTGACACTGCTTTTAGCTGAACTGCACCTAAGCCATACCAGTGTGGTAAGTTAAGCTTCTTTGGTGTTTTTAAGTTTCTCCTGAAGAAGATGCTGTAATTTTCTTTGATGAATTAAAATGCCTAATGATGTTACAGTCTATGCCCCTTCCTGATTTCTGTGGGGATTAAGATCAGCTTGCCATTATACGATGAATAAAAAATGTTCATTTCCTTGAAAACACAATCTTTCCAGAATTATCTGCCCCATTTCCTTGAGTTAACCTTTAGCTTCTGTAATAGTTTCCCATTGCTACTGTAACAAATTACCAAACATTTAGTATCTTAAAACAACATACTTCTTTTTCCTCTTACAGTTCTGGAGGTCAGAAGTCGTAAAATTAGTCAGCAAGGAGGTGTTCCTTTTGGAGGTTCTAGGTGACAATCTGTTTCCCTGATTTCTATTTTCTAGAGGCCACTTACATTCTCAGCTCATAATCCTGTCCTCTATCTTGAAAACCAGCAGCATAGCATCTTCCTCTCCCCCTGTGTGTCTCTCTCTCCATCTCCATCTCCATCTCTCTCTCTCTCTCCCCTTCCATCATTACATCGCCTATTGTCTTCTGTGTTTATGACCCTCCTGCCTCCCTCTTATAAAGACCCTTGTGAATACATTGGGCCTACCCAGATAATTGAAGATAATCTCTGCACCTCAAGATTCTTAACTTAATCACATCTGCAAAGCCCCTTTTGCCTCATAAGGTAACATATTCACAAGTTCCTGGTATTAGAATGTGGACATCTTGGTGGTGGCAGGGGCATTATTCAGTCCACCCTAGCTTCATTCCTATTGGCTTATTTCAAACATACCTTGTTTTTCCCAAATTCAGCAAATTTGTTCCTACTGCCTAAGGGTTCTGCTACTACCTCTCTACTTCTCAAAATCTTCCTATAATTCAATGACAATCAAACAAATATTTTCTGAGTATAGTACTAGACTTGGAGATACAATGGTGAACAAGACAGAGCTAACATAACCATTCCCTCTGAAACATCCCCACTATGCTTTCTCTTGGTGGGGAGCCCCAGGGAGGGCAGTAGAGCTCTGGATTTTTACAAACTGCTTGGAGCTATGTGAAAGAAAACATACATCTCATCTTCAAGTTCTCACTGCCCCAATCATTTTCAACATTCCTATGTGACTTCCTTTCCACATTCCTTTTAGGTTTGGAACCTGGTATAAGATACATATCTCTAGTAATGCTTTAAATGTTACAGGAAATAATCAAAGAAAGATTAATCAAAGATATTATTAATAATATCTTTGTAATCACAAAGGGGGCATGAGTAAAGAATATTTCTGGGTGATTTTCTTTATATTTAGGTACTTACCAAATGTTCTACAATGAACATAGCTTTCCAATGAAGTAAAAATACAAAATAAAAAGGTCAAATATTTCCAGTTTCCAGGTCTTAAATTCAAATTCCATAATAACAATTAGCACTAGATTATGCATAGACCCAGAATACAAACCTGCTTCATAGTTTAAGCAATTGTTTGTAATCAGAATTGACTACATAATTTGTGGGGCTCAGTGTAAAATGAAAACATAGGTCTCTTATTCAAAAATAGGTAAGAATTTCAAGTCAGCAACAGCAGAGCATTAAACGAAGTGTGGGCCCCTTCTAATTGCAGAGTCTTATTCAACTGCATAGGTTTTCTGCCCATGAAACTAACCCTGGTTGTAATTATTGTCACATATAGACACAATGGTCTTTTCATTACATTAGGCAAAATCTAAGAACTGGAACTAGGTTTTGAGAATTTCAGTGATGACAATAAACTTTACATGTGGTGATAATTACCTTTGCCACTTTTTGGTCTTTTCTTCCTCTTTATATAGTTTTGATAATAATTATTAGTTTGACTATGTCTCCCTCATACTAAAATTCATTAAAAAAATGTGAAACAGGCTGGGCACGGTGGCTCAAGCCTGTAATCCTAGCACTCTGGGAGGCTGAGGCGGGTGGATCATTTGAGTTCAGGAGTTCGAGACCAGCCTGAGCAAGAGCGAGACCCCATCTCTACTAAAAATAGAAAGAAATTAGCTGGACAGCTAAAAATATATAGAAAAAATTAGCCGGGCATGGTGGCACATGCCTGTAGTCCCAGCTACTCGGGAGGCTGAGACAGAAGGATCGCTTGAGCCTAGGAGTTTGAGGTTGCTGTGAGCTAGGCTGACGCCATGGCACTCTAGCCTGGGCAACAGAGTGAGACTCTGTCTCAAAAAAAATGTGAAACATTCAGTCAGTTACTTGGATCATTCCCCAGAGCTAGGTATTTCATATTATGCAAAAAATAAATGGGGACTCAACTTTCAATGACTAGACTCAACCTCAGTGCATTGCCTCCAGAATCCCATGACCTACCAAGCCTGCTATCAGTAGATTGGAATATTTTCCTCAACTTAAAAACACCTTGAGTATGGCCATTGAGTTAGTGGTTGGTTAAAATATGGGCCCCCAAGACTACAGAAGTTTCTTCCTGGCTTTGTGTTTAAATGACTTTGAATAGCTTATTTCATCCTGCTATGAAAGAGAAATAAGTAAGTTCTTCAAAGTCCCAGTCAAGAGAGGTACCAAATGAAGCCAATGCTTGGAGAGCCTCAGATCAAATATACCTGAAAATGCAAATCTTTCCCCACTTCTTCAGCTGTAGCTCCTATTTAGCTGAGGAGTCACCTCTCCCTAGAAGATTTTTTTTTTTTTTTTTTTGAGACAGAGTCTCACTGTGTTGCCCGGGCTAGAGTGCCGTGGCATCATGCTTGCTCACAGCAACCTCAAACTCCTGGGCTCAAGTGATCCTCCTACCTCAGCCTCCCGAGTAGCTGGGACTACAGGCATGCACCACCATGCCCGGCTAATTTTTTCTATGTATTTTTAGTTGTTCAATTAATTTCTTTCTATTTTTAG
This sequence comes from Propithecus coquereli, assembly GCF_000956105.1. Taxonomy (NCBI): domain Eukaryota; kingdom Metazoa; phylum Chordata; class Mammalia; order Primates; family Indriidae; genus Propithecus; species Propithecus coquereli. Next base: position 4,384,253 of record NW_012143634.1, on the reverse strand, counting down.
TAGAGATGGGGTCTCACTCTTGCTCAGGCTGGTTTCGAACTCCTGAGCTCAAACAATCCGCCTGCCTCGGCCTCCCAGAGAGCTAGGATTACAGGCGTGAGCCACCGCGCCCGGCCTAGAAGCTTTTTTTGATTTCCTTCCTGGCTCAGTCCCTGCTCTGTGTTTCTGTAGCAACCTGCACACATATCTATCATAGCTTTTCCCACACTGTGATAGAATTATATTTGATTATGTTCTTCCCACCAGTCTATGGTAGACATGGAAATGTGCTGATTACCCCTTTGAGGGAGGACTCGCTGCCCAGCTGCAGGAAGGATGGCCAGCCTCTTAGAGTCCCTTTGCCCTAGGTCCCTCCCTGGCAGCTCACAATCAATGACTGATCAAGCTGGGGGTGTCCAGCCCAGCCAATTCAGCCAGATTTGGGATAACTTGGGCAGACAATTCTTACTCTAGAGCTCCCTGCTGGTTGGGGTACACTCTGACGGACTGGATTTCAGTTCATCTTCCCTCTTAACCCAATCTCACTCCCCCATGCTCCTCTCACAGGTGTTAATCCCCAATAACCACCACATACTCCAAACTCCATCTCATTGTCTACTTTGGGAGAATCCATCCTATGACACAGACTCTGACTTTCTTGTCTTATTTGCCTTTATATTTGTGACTTTTAACACCTTGCTAAGGCCACAGTACACATCCAATAAATGCCGGTTGAATTGAACAGTTTGCTATAGACTTAAAAAATACAGTATTGTTCTTGATTTTCTCTCTCCCTGTCACAGAGAATCATATGATGAAAATCATTGTGAAGGTTTTAACATTGTTAAACATACAACCAATAAAGAAAAATGTAATAAAGTGGTGCTGAAATATCTTTAAACAAATTATTCAGCCAATATAATCTTTGTGTGTTATCTGTATAATTTTTAACATGATAACATCAGAATTTTAATATAGTATCAGACTTTGCCAGTCTCTTTATAGACTGTTAAAGCAGTGCCTTTGTTTAAGCCTTGGGAAAATGTTTATTTGTTGGTAGAAATGAAGGCAATCCCCAAAGTGCTTTTTAATATGAAGAATGCAGCATGGATTCTTAGTTATGGGTTTTCCTTGTGAAACATTTTTGTTTGTTTTCGAACAAGATGCTTTAGAAGAGAAAGTAGATGGGGGGAAGTGAAGCAAGCAATGAAAAGAAGAGATAAATGAGTTGTGAGCAATGTCAAGAGGTTGTGAGTGACGTTACAGCTGCTAAATTAGTTCCCACTGCATTTAGGATAGGAAATCAAATTGAAGGAAAAATCCAAAGAAAACAAAATGAGTGCCAGACAACATCCCCATAACCACCCTTCTGAAGATACCTCCCCCAAAGCCACAAAAATTACCTATCCAATAATCTAACATTGTGCCAAGTATAGCAGCTTTGATTTCCAATTAATAGACAGTAAATTAATTCAAATGCAATGCGTTTGCACCTCAAAAGATGCCAGAACTCGAGGGAGAGGGGAGTTCAAGTGCAGAATGGTGAGAAGAAGCAAATTGGGGTAAGACTAAATTGGTGAGATTACAGCAGGATCTGATATAGAGGTTGTCTATTCAAAAAAGCAAGTTTATCAGTTTGTAAAATAATATCCACGTCTTCCTTTGAAAACAATGGAAATTTTTATAAAACTAAGTGTTATCATTTTCAAATCCTTTACAAGTGTTTATTCAAATCAATGTTTCAGTCAAAACTATAGAGACAGTAAAAAGATCAGTGGTTTCGGGTTGGGAGAGGGAGGGATGAATAGGTGGAGTACTGGGGATTTTTAGGGCAATAGAACTACTCCGTATGATACTGTAATGGTGGATACATGCCATTATACATTAGGTAAAACTGATAGAATGTACAACCCTAGGAGTGAACACTAATATAAACCATGGACTTTAGTAAATAATAATGTACCAATATCGATTCATCAATTGTAACCAATGTAACACACTAATGCAAGATATTAACAAGAGGACATGGGGTGGGGTAGAAAGGGAGTATACAGGAACTCTATACTTTTTGTTCAATTTCCCTGTAAACCTAAAATTTAAAAACAAACCCCATTTCTGTCTATGGTAATGACTGCTAAAATTAAGATGATCAAGTTTGATTTTTGCCTGCCAAGAGCTCCTTCTTCCATATTTCTGCTTGTAGCCTGCTCCCATTTCCCATCTCAGTAAATGGGTAAATGACCCAGGCCTGGCCACTTTTCTTTGGTCACAGGAATTGGTCCAGATCTTATGAGTCAAAGCTGGACTGCTCAGAGATCTTCCCCGAGATTTTTCAAACTGGAGCTGAGAGAGAGGAATTGGTTTTCTTTCCACTAGTAATCTGCCTGCAAACCCATGCTCCTTTGTGCTTAAGCTTATTTGAATTGGGTTTCTGTCCACTGTAACAAAAAGAAAAACAATGTCTTTGTTTTTTTCACTTTGAGTAAGTCACAATTTATTGGATGCTTACTATGTTCCAGGCACTTGCTATGTAGTATCTTATATGATTTTCACAGGAAATTTACAAGGGAGCTACATTGTATATGTGAGGAAATAGGGTCTCTGAGAGCTTAGGGAACATACTCAACATCGTACACTAATAAGAGGCAGGATTTGAACCCAGCTCTGATGCAATCCAAATCCCACGCTTGTAACCAATATGCAAAATGTGTACAGCAAACCTTTGTCCTCCACTGAAGCATAGTTTATTCAACCCTGGGCCATACCTTTTGGAATCACTATTGAACCCACAAGCTTTGTTCTCAATCTGGATTCAAGCCTCCACTTGAATATTGACTATTAGTTTCAACCATGTAAAAGTGTTGATAATTCAACTATTTTTGACCTGCAAAAATTGCAATTTCATTTAGTGCAGCCTAGTAGCTATGTGGTGTGGTGTGCTGTGCATCACCTAATAGCTTAGAGTCTCAGTTTCCTAAGCTGATAATGATGATGTGAGGCTTTACAGTGAGGATATAGGTGCAATTATTTTATTTAGGAGAATTTTGCAGGAAACCCAGTGAGGGAATGAGGGAAGTGAGGCAAGGAAAGGAGAAAGCCAACACAGGGTGTGTTGATGAGCAGGTTAGTACTGTGGACAAATGGGACTCAATCCTACTGGGGATATTCTGAGAAACCGTGTAGAACGCACCTTGAAAACGTTCTCCCTGAGAGCCAAAGAAGCTGGGGTATTTATCCACCAACTCCTGTCACTCATTGGATGAAGGGTATTTCCTGGCACTTCCAAGCTCACACCTCATGCAGGCCCAGAAAGTTCCTGCACCTAGAGAATGTCCCCAGGCAAAGAGATGCAGGAAGCAGTGCCTGTACTGGAATTTTCTGTAGGTAACCTCTGAGGTGGGTCATGATAGTGATTACTACAGAGGATGTTGTCACCTACTTTATGGAATTTTTGATAAAGGTGAAATATATATAACACATAGTTGCCAAAATAGCCAATCAATTTAGTTGGATGGTGAGGGCCATATTAAATAAAAATACTCTATGATGTCTCATAGATTTGAAGGTTCAGTGGTTGGATTTCTAGGTATTTGATCTGCTCAAATAAATATACCTATGTTGTAAATACCTGAATTCTCCTTTGTTTTACACATATGGGATCATACTGAACATACTGTTTTGCAATTTGGTACTTTTAAAAAATATATCTTGGGGCTGGGCATGATGGTTCATGCCTGTAATCCCAGCACTTTGGGAGGCTGAGGTGGGAAGGCTTGCTTGAGGCCAGGAATTTGAGACCAGCCTGGGCAATATAGTGAGACCCCCCCCACGTCTAAAAAAAAAAAATTAGCTGGGCATCGGTAGTATGCGCCTGTAGTCCTAGTTACTTGGGAGGCTGAAGTGGGAGGATTTCTTGAGCTCAGGAGTTTGAGGCTGCAGTGAGCTATGATTATGCCACTGGACTTCAGACTGGGTGACAAAGTGAGACCCTGTCTCTAAAGAAAGAATATGTTGGACTTTTTCTCTGTCAGTCCATATGGCTATATCTCATTTCTTTTAATGCTTGCATGGTATGCACAGCATTTCATCACATACATTTCCTATTATTTAACCTTCATGCTGTTGATGGATAGTTAATGTATATTCCAGTTTTTCACTATTACAAAAATGCTGTAATAGACATCTTACATGCATATTTTTGTACCCTTACACAAGTATGTCTGCAAAATAAATTCCTACTAGTGTAGTTTTGTTGGGTCCCAAAATATGTACATTTAAAATTTTGATAAATCTTGACAAATGGGCCTCTAAGAAGCTTGCTCCTATTTGCACACTCACTAACAGTGTGCAAATTGCTATTTCCTCACACACATGACCATGCTGCTTAGTTGTTTAGATGTTATTTTGGGAGGCAGTTTACAGTAAGAGAGGGTAGCAGTTGCTAATGGTGCCCTGCTTGAATCCCCTCACCATTACCACCTCAGAGCAATTGCCTTGAGGTTTTCTCTGCCCTACAGGGCCTACTTTGCCAATCATGCAGCAGGCCAGAAGTGCAAGAAAATTAATGCTCCCCTGGCAGTATCACTCAGTCAATAGATAACAGGAACTGATGTGTAAATACCTCAACTCCCTGGCTCCTTGTGTGGAATAACTCTGAGGTATTTGTGCCCCATTGATTCTCAGAATTCCTCAGTGGACCTGAATTCAAGTCACCTGCAGTGAAAACAGATGGTTTTGTTTGGCCCTGTCCCTTTCTTGTCTCACCTCTCCACTCTGCTACTGGGTGTTTCATTTGCCTTCCAAATAAACTACTTGTACTCCAGTTCTTGTCTCAGGGTCTACTTCTGAGGGGCCCCAAATTCAGGCCTATGTCTAACGTACCTTTTACTCTGATGAATTGTCCTTTAACTAATCCTTACTCTTATATGTAGTTTTCATAATCTCTGCAATTTACAATCCGTGAAATGATAGTAGAGTTGAATCCTAAGAGCTGACTTTCAAAACATCTCTCAAACTCAGAGCATTCATACTAAGCAGTGGAGATTTTAGCCTCAAATGATTAAAGCAAACTTTTCAAAACAGCCACAGTCCTATTTATTCTTCCATACCTCAAAAATAATCTTCCCCTGAAGTGTAGAAGTTGTTCTCATTTGAATGTTGTATTTTCTTCCTCTAGCATCCTGGATGTGACAGATGTACGCGCCCTTTGTCCTCTGGGATTTTTTAATATGCAACAATCGGCACACATGGCCTCCAGTTTTAAATTTTTACAACCCTTTATGGCCTCACCTGACTGCTGTGTTGAAAAGACCTAATGGTCTCTTTTCTTTGGCCTGATTCTGCCCAAGCAATGCGAGTGCAAATATTTAGGGTTCATTTGGATTCTCCAAACTTAAACCCATCAAATAAGCAGTCAGTGACCAAACTGAAAAGATTTCTTTGTCCCTAGTGCATTGATTAAACATGGAATTCCATAAAGCTACTACTGTCCTGTGAACTGTGAGGCGACAATATTCATTGAATTAATTTGTTGCAACAAAACTTCCTAGGCTCCATTATATGTCATGACTTTTAGAGATAGAGCAGTGGCACTTTCTGAAGCAAAATAATTTAATTTTAAAGCTGGAATTCAAATCAGAATTTTTCTTTCAGATTTTAACACATTGCCACACTAGAAACCTTTTTTTTTTCCCTTGCGGCCATGGTGTTTTATTATGAAAATAGAATAAAAACTTCAAAAACAAAATGATCTTTTCCAATTTAATGAAAAATTTGTTATTTTTTTATTGTTTTCTATGCATGAGTTATATGCAACTTGAAAAATAGTTCACAAAGCTCCCAAGGTGAAGAGACATGTGAGTTACATATGCTCCATGAGGCCCCAGGCTCAAAGCTAGCATGAGTTAAACACAACTCACATGGCAGTTAATGTGTTAATTACTGAAATTTCCACCCTCTGAGGGTTGTGAGGGAGAAGAAGGGTCAAAAATAAAGGGCACATTTCAGAAATCAAATTCTTTAGCAACAGCGTGGGTGGAAAGGATGTATACAATTTCAGGGACAAACAGAGACCTGGAACCACTGTTGTCATAGCACCTACAAGGACATTTTTTATTTGCAAATGAAAAATAAATTTAAAAGGGAGACCTTCTTAGAGAAATGCTGGAAGAGGGTACTTTGGAGCAAATTGTCCATCTAACATTAAAGGCCTAAAACTATCAATGGTCCATGAAAGTCTACTGGGTGGTTTGGTTCTGGTGCGAAATGGAAATACAGGGTTATGAGGGGAGTATAGGCATAACAGAACAAGTAATTTTGCTTGTTAGATACTCTCTGGTGTCAGCCTAGGTACAGAGGGCATAATACAACTGTGGTTAAATCTCACAGTTTCTTGGCTCTGAAAGGAAGCAACGATGCCTTTAAAGACAGAGCAAACAGGAGACAGAGAAGCATCTTATCTGACCCTCTGGGCCTGCTCCTTTTTCTATGCTTACAGTTTCTTCCCCATCTGGTCCTTCTCCTGTAGCATTAACTACCACCAGGCTGCCTCTGAGGAGAAGGGATCAAAGAGGCTGTGATCTGCAGAAGTTTCTGTGTGTAAATCCTGGAAACCTTTAATGCAGATGCTGTCTGGAAGCCCAAGTTTTGAAAACTTTGATGTTGAAGGTTTGAGGATAAACTTGGTTTTCCTGGCACTAGACAGACCCCATGTGGGGCATGATGACTGATACCTAAATTCCTTCTCTGTCACGTGTTCTGCCACCGAGTCAGTGACCGCCTCCACACCGGATTCAGCTTCCAAGAATTCCAGTTGCTTTAAGAAAACAGAGAATGGATGGTTGTTTACCAGATTCTAGTTAAAAGTACAAAGATATAAGCTCTGTACAAAATGTTAAATTTCAGAAAAGTAAACTGAATCTATTCTATTTGCTTGCCATGAACCACAAGTTGTAACTTCTTTCGTTTAAGTGATTTTCTCATATTTTCACTCCTGGTTCCATTAGACTTCTTACACTGTTTCATACTTTATTTATTTAAATTCTAAATGTTCTATGCCTCACACTTTTCTTAGTAGCTTCTACTCACTTTTGTTTTTTCTTTGCTATTACCTTTTGGGACTTAATAAGCAGTGACATAAATTTCAATATTTGTTCCTCAAACAAAAATTTCAGAAATAACTCATGTCTTTTGCCAAGTAAATAGATTTCTGTACACAAATATTTTCTATCTCTCTCGAGCCTCTTCTTCCCCTCCTCTTGTACTCTTTTATCATGCAAGTATACCACCCATATGTGTATATATATATATATTCATATTCATACAGTTTGAAAGGCAAATAGGTACACAAGTCTATATAATGAAAAGTTTCCATTTAATTCTTATTTTCAGCCACCCAGTTCCTCTGCCCAGAGGTGTTCGTGTTACCAGTTTTAGTGTGTGCATGTATATATTTCCAGAGATATCCTATGCATATACAAGTTACACACATATACATACATGCACACACATACATTACATGTATACATATGTCTATGTTTCCTTCCCGTTTCTACAAAAATGGTAACATATCATGCATACTGCTCTGCATCTTACTCTTTTCCACTTCACAAAATGTGAAATAATCCCATTTTAATACATAAAGAGCCCCTTCATTCTTCTTTATGGATTTCTAGCATTTCATTGCATGAATGTGTCATGGTTTATTTGATCAGTCTCTCATTGATGAAAAATTAGAATGTTTCCTCCTTTTTTAATTACAAATGGTGCTGAAGAGCATAACTGGGTATGTGCTTCATTTTTCTTATGAGCAAATATATTTGTAGGATACATTCTTAGAAGTAAAATTGCTAGGTTAAAGGTCATGTGCTTTTGTAATTTGGATAGATGTGGCCCAATTGTCCTCCATAGTGTTATTCCTGTTTGCTGGTGTTATATTCCCTTCTAAGCACCACCACTGTATCTGAATCACACTTGCACATTTGTCTGTTTTCTACTAATCTGCCACACCCAGGACCCTCTTACATCAGCGACTCTTTTCTTGTTTTTGTCAAGTACATATCACAAAAAATATTTTGTTGTTTTTCTGAATAACACTTTGAAAAGAAAAGAAAAAATGAAAATTGGGATCAAAAGACTCAGGTGCAAGTCTTAGCTATATTTCTTACATGCCTGTGCCATTGGGCAATTTACTCATCTACTCTGAGCCTGGTTTTTCTCATCTAAAAAGCTGGATAAGGCCCCCATCTCAAAAACTTTGTGAAAATGAAGAGGTACTGGGTAAGAAACACCCAGTATTGTCCTGACACTCAGTAGGAGTCCCATAATTGATGGTTCCTTCCCCTCTTTGTCCTATTTTGGTTTTCTTATTTTTAAGAACAGGTGTAAGATTTCTGAGAGTATGAAATGATAAATTACATGTAAATGTTTTGTAAACTATAAGTGATAGGCAGAATTTTAAGATGATCCCTAATGGCTCATATCCTTGTATGATCTCCTCCCCTTAAGAGTGGGAGGGACTTATAAATATGATGGGATATCACTTCCATGATTATTTTATGTTATATGGCACAGCTGACTTTAAGAAAGGGAGATTGTCCTCAGTGGGCCTGACCCGATCTGGTGAGCCCTTTAGGGCCAAGAGTTTTTGCTGGCTGATCACAGAAGAGGAAGGCAGAGTGACACCATCTGGCTGGCCCAGAAGAAAGCAAACATTCATGTGAACGGCCTATGGAGCCACATGGCAAAGAACTGCAGGCAGCCTCCAGAAGCCGTGCATAGTTTCCGGCCAACAGTTAGCAAGAAAATGGGGATATAAGTCATACAACTGCAAGGAAATAAATCCTGCTAACAACCAGTGAGCATGGAAGAGCATCCCATACCCATGATGAGAACCACAGCCCTGGCCAACTCCTTGATGTCAGCCTGGTGAGACACTGAGCAGAAAAATCTAGGCACACTGTGCCCAGACTCTAACCTACAGAACTATGAGATAATAAATGTGTGTTATTTTAGGCCACTAAGTCTGTGATAATTTGCAGTGCAGCAATAGAGAATGAATACACTATATGAATTCTATGTCTGTGAGATAAACCAGTGATGAGATTGAATGGAGGCCACGGAAAACAAAAACTAGTATTTTCTATCTTTTAACATGCCACTAGCATCATTTCATTTGTTTTAGCTCATTTGATGCTTATCTTCTTCCTAGGAGCCAATTTCCCCAAGCAGAAGAATGTGCATGGAACCTTAATATTCCTTTTACATTTTTAGGGCCTTGCATGCATGAAATGTCTGTGGCTTGCTTCTAAGAAAACATTTTTTTTTCTCAAAACAACTTTTGATTAATTTGTAATTTAACCATGCTATGTTTTAAATAGCAAAATCTGATTTAAAAAGCACTGATGTGATTTTTCATAAGCTTCATTCTGTTACTCAAAAATGGTAGAACTAACCTTTCCTCAGAGAGTAAACTGAGGATTCCATGTTCTGATTTGGTTGTTGTTCTTTATTATCTATTAATTTTGCATCTGTTTAATGTATTTTCTACCCCTTATAAAGATAATTGTTTGTTCTAAATAAGATGAGCAACTAGTTGTGAGTTTTCTAAAGAGAAAGCTATTAGGTGACTTTAACTGATATCCGTGGTGTCCATAAGAACAAAATTATGAATCCAGAGAGCATGTAGAAACTTAATTTGAAAGTTTATGAGGGGTATAAGACCAGCTATTATATAGTAACAATTATCTGAGAGATAAAACTGATAGATCCCATAAATGTTTTAAGTGTGCTGGCTAAGACTTTTAACTTTTCAAATTATCACCTTAGTCTGGTTTTTTAAAACCCTAAAAATTAAAACAGTTATTCATTAGAATATATTTAATAAGAACAATATAATAATCAGGTATGTTTTGTGTAATTTCAAAAAGTGATGAAATTTTAGGGTACAATATTTGCTTGAAATTTTATAATTTTGCATTCTGATTCCACATGGTAACATGAAATCTTGTGCATTAAACTATTTGTGGGACTTAAAAAAGGATTTGGTATACACATATCCTGATAATATCTATCTCTCATACAGGGTTCAAAAAAAGGCGGGGAGCAAATTTCTAGATGATGCTTCTACCCTGGTTATTAACTTGATGGATTAACTGATTAGGAGCTTCTAATATAGATGTCTTGTATCTGGCAGTGATAGATGGTGCTTATGTGTATTTTTTATTCTAAAGCTATTGATTGTTTAAAAATTAGTTTTTGATGGCTTAACTTTCCTAAATAAGAAAATGAAAGTGTCAACGCACGGGCAATCTGCTTCTACAGTGGTTGATTAGCATCTAGTTAATAGACTTCGACTGTTGCCTACTTACCTTACTTTTCCCTTTGGAGCTCAAGGGATTCTACAATTAATCCTCCTAACATCCATTTACACTTGATTTAGAACAGGTGGTGGTATCTTCATTTCACAAATAAGACACTTACGCATAGAGAGGTTAATGATTTGCTGACAAGCCAGCAACAAAACTGGGCTGGCGGCCCTCATGGCGGCTCTCCCAGCCCAGCATTCTCTGCTCCACACCCTCACGCTTTTGCCTTTACAGTTATACTTTCGGTGAAGCTGATTTTCATCACAAACCGCATGCTTGCTTTGGGGATGAAAATGGAAAACTAGACAAAGCGGGCCTTTTATAATATTGTTTTTATCATATTATTTGAATAGTCACTGGCCAATATTTGTATTTATAAAACTATTTCTGTTTAGGACTTTGTCCCCACTTTATTTATTTATTTTCTTTTTTTTAAATTTCAGAATATTATGGGGGTACAAACATTTAAGGTTGCATATATTGCCTTTGCACCGCCCAAGCCAGAGCTACGAGTGTGCCCATCCCCCATACAGTGTGCTCTGTACCCATTAGTTGTGAGTTCACCCATTCCCTCCACCCCACTCCCAACTGCCCGGCACCTGATGAATATTACTTCCATGTGTGCACCTAAGGATGTCCCCATTTTTTGTCCCTCTCTGTGAAGATATTAGAAAGAAATGAAGTGGTCTATCATATTTTTCTTTTTGGCAAATGCCTCTGGAATGCTGTTATAATAATATACAATTTTAAGGTGAAGCGCTGTCATAGGATTATCCTCCCTGTAACATTAACATAGCTGAATACCAAAGAAAAGATTTTTTTAATTCTATTACTATTCCATGAAGGGAGCTTCCTTTGCAACCAGGTTTTCTGCTGAGGATACTGGGAGTTTTTATGCAGTCACGATCATAAAACAAGTCTTAGGATTTGGGAAAACATCAAAACACCTCAGGACTGCATCGCACAATTTGAGTAGCCCCACTGTGTTATAAAATTTGAAACGAAGAGAAGTAATTGCAGACCCCACTTTGAGGATATCAAACATGAGAATTTCACTCAAGCTGTCGCCCCTCTCTCCAGCTGTCACCACCGGAATCACAAACAACAGCAGGTAATTTTAGCAGAATGTGTTTCATCCAAAAGGAAAAAAAAGTTTAGTTGTACCAACAGACAAGAAAATCCAATAATTAAGCAACAATTAACAAATAATGTGGCATCAGTTCTATAAAGAATATTTGAAAATTGTAACTGAACTTGGGAAAATGCAAATTAACTTTGCTGGAAAAAATTGATCCAAAATGCAGAAAACTCATAGTTGTCTAATGTGGTTAGGAAATGGAATGTTCTTGAAAATCAACATTTTGATTAATAGAGGTAGCATGGTATTACATAAGAATTTTATGCCATTATGGATCAGAAGATAAAACTATGCTACTGGTACAGCTGTGTGACTTTTGTCCATTCATTTGACCTCTCTGCATTAGGTTTTTCACCTGTAAAGTGAGACGGTGGTGGAGGTAATACATATCCTTTCTATCTCACAGGATTATTACAAGGAACAAATGTGATTGTAAGTATAAGATTTTTTCCAACACCATACGTGGGGGGCCAGTTTGAAATGGATTAGTCTAAAATAAACAGTATATGACATAAAAGCTAAACTAAATGTAAATACATCTTTGATAAAGCAAGCATGTAGCATTAATGAATCTCAGTCCACAAACCCATGGGTGCAAGAAATGACGTTTACCTTTAAATTTTTCTAAAATTTCACTTCTGTCCTTTTTGGGTTTCCCTTTGCTAAAGGCTGTTTCTCATGACTGGGATCTTATCCAGAGTAGAGGTACTGTGTGTGTGGAAGCGTCCATCAGATCCTCTGTGATTGTTCCACACTGAAAAATGCCCCGACCCTGACCATGCAGGACCCATTCCTCTCTCAGGTGCTGCTCCCTGCCCAAGGGCATTGCTGAGAAGCGGGGCTCAGGTCTCCTTGCTCTAGAGACCCATCAACACTTACCTCTACCAGTCTGGGGAAATCTCTTTCTAGTCTGAGAAAAATCCTTTCCCCTACATGTTTCTTCAAGAAACTCTTTATAGACCTACAAATCTTCTTTTCCAAAAGACTTAGGCTTTTAGAAAACAAAACCCAGGAAGATTTGCAGCCTTTTTCAGCTCTCTGCCCTGCCACATACCCTCCCCTGAGGCACAGAGCTGGCTATCTGATTAAAGGTAGGTATGGGAAAGAAAGGAAAAACTCCAGATTATTATTGCAAAATATCCCTAGTCACTTATTCATTCACCATATGGTTATCGAGCACCTACTATATACTAGGCACTGTGCTATGCTCTTGGGATATAGCAGTGAACAAGATAGGTATAGTCCCTGCTCAGGTGCTTACATTCTAGAAGAGATAGACATTAAAGAGTGACTTAAATTGTTGATTCCACAATTACACTTGTGATAAGTGCTATAGTGTAAAGAACATGGCAGAAGGTGCTAAGAGGGTGTATAAGAGGAACTTGCTGAGTCTGGGGTCTGGGAAGGTTTCTTTGAGGAAGAGCTATTGAAGCTGAGCTCTGAAGGATAAATAGCAATCCATTTGGGGTTGCTAGGAGCATTCAGGCAGAGAGAAGAGTGTGTGTCTTACAGATGGAAATGTAATGGCCCATTGAGCCAGGTTGACATCACATACCATGGCACAGATGTGCAAAGAAATACAACATTATTTTCTGTTATACAATTCAGCTTTATTTTACTTTATTTTATTTTATTTTTGGGACAGTGTCTCACTCTGTCACCCAGACTGGAGTGCAGTGGTCCAATCATAGCTCACAGCGACCTCGAACTCCTGGGCTCAAGAGATCCTCCTGCCTCAGCCTCCCAAGTAGCTAGGACTATAGGCACACACCACCACACCTGGATAATTTTTTTGTGGAGACAGCATCTCTCTGTGTTACCCAGGCTGGTCCTGAACTCCTGGGCTCAAGCAATCCTCCTGTCTCAGCCTCCCAAACTGCTGGGATTACAGACGTGAGTCATTGCACTTAGCAAACTCAGCTTTAGATCAAGGAAACTGTCTAGCTAAAGCAGATAACTTATTCTATCCCTTTCTAGTATGCTTGATCCAATTTATTAAATATTTCCCCCAATTCTGTGACTGTTATTTGTCACTACGCAATTCAAAAGGGTGTCGATGATTATTATTTGCCACTATCCAACACTACTCCTGATATTCTTGGATTCCTGTACAACTATCTGGGAATTTCTAATGCCCACCCCAGATTTTGAGCCCAAGGTGGGGTGGGATCCTGGGCACTCCTGGACAAACTTGTGTGTTAACTTTCCCTCTCTCTGTACAATCAAGAATAGATGGAAGGGATGCTATAGAACATAGGAGACCACCTACAGTGGTCCAGGTGAAAAATAGCAGAATTTGGACCTCAGAGACAGCAGTAATGATGAAAAAGTAGACAAATTTAAGATATACAGACAAGGGAGAATAAATAGGACTTGGTAGTTGATTGGATATGTATGTGAGGGGGACATTTAGGGAGAACATAGTGACTTCTGGGTTTCAGGAGAGATGGTTTTGCCTCTTACTAAGATGTAGAACACTGGAACAAGTCCACGTTTGGAGGAAGAAAACTGGAAAGGATTTTGTTGTAGGGGGATGTATCATTAAAACAGTATCTTTCTGGCAAGGCTTGGCATCCTTTGAATTGAAGCCTAGTGATTACTTGGCTAGACCATCTGCTGGGTTGGTTCAGATCCTGATAATTTTCTGATGATACAACAGCCTCCTCAACATGTCCACTTGCGTGTTTAATTGGCATCTTATACTGAACACATCCCAAACAGTTTCTGGTATTCCTCCTAAACCTGCTTCTCCTGCAATGTTCCTTATCTCAGGAAATAACCCTGTCTTTTCAGTTGCTCTGGCCAAACCCCTGGAGTCATCCTTAATTCCTCTCTTCCATATCACATATGTGCAATCAATCAGCAAATCTTATCATTTCTACCTACAAAATATATCCAGCATCCGACCAATCCTTCTCACCTCCACTGCTACCCCATTTGTTCTAAAACACTATCATTTTATTCTTTCTCTACTGGACTGCTGCAGCAGCCTCCCACTGGCCTCCCCTTTTCTATTCAAGCTCCTTGAGAGTCTATCATTCACAGAGCAATCAGAGTGATCCTGTTAAAATAAGCCAGATCATGTGCCTCCTCTTATTAAAACCCTCCCAGACTCCTCATGCTTATCAAAGTCAAAGTCATCATAGTGGCCTACAAGGCCCTCTATGATCTAACTTTAGTTACCTCTCTGGCCTCATGTCCTACCACTCTTCCCCTTGTAGACTCTTCTCCAGCCACGCCGGTCTCCAGATGTTTTTCATGTTCCCAGCTCAGAGTCTTTGCAAATTTTATTATTTATGCCTGGAATGCTTTTCCCCTTTACACATGCATGGCTCACTTTTTTACCTCCTACTCAAAGGACACCTTATCAGTGAGGCCTTCCCTGAAATCCTATTTAAAACTGAAGCCCCATTGCCAGTCATCTCTACCCCCCTTTTGTGCTTATTTTTTTCCTATAGATTTATAACCATTTAACACATAATGCACTTGGCATTTTTATTTATTATCTGTCTCTGTCCCTCCACACCACACTAGAATGAAGACAGGGTTTTTATTTTTCTCCCTTGCTGTGTTTCTATGCCTAGCTTGGTACTTGATACATAGGAGGAGCTTTAGTGGCTCTTGCTTATAACCAGCCCAGCTGCATCTCAGGTTTGGTCTTATGTTTGGAAGGATCATCACATTTGTCCAGCTGGGAGGACTCAGGGCTTTGGAGGAGTCCCAGGGTTCAGAGTTTTGCAATTCGTTTGACTCCTCTGTGACATTCCCATTCCAATGACTAAGATTTGAGTCTTTTCCAATTACAGCATTCATTTTAGCTCAAGGAACCCAGAACAGCATAGAAGCCAGATAGTACCATTTGGCCAGGCTCATGGCAGCGTCCAACTAGGCTCACAACTGTCTCCTCATCTGGGTCCCAGTAGACTCAGACCTCCAGCAAATTGGGTCATTTGTGGTGTAAAATCAGTAGCAGAAGATTTTATGAGCCTTTCTTATTCAAGTTATTTTCCTGTCTAACAAATCCTCATGAAAATAGTGTTTGTCTTGGTTCAGTGATGACAGCAGCCCAAAGTGAAATTGTATTGTGTCAGTTAGGTCCTCTGCAAAGCCAACATGGAGATGAAGTCAGGAGTGCAACAGGTTTATTGAGGGTAAAGCTTGTGAAAGATAATAGGAGGCTGAAACAGGATTGAGTAGGGAAAGCCTGCAGATTGCAGTGCGGATTTAGCAAAGAAACAACCCAAATACGGGTTGAGTAGGAACCAACTCGACCAGGAGCTATGGAGCAAAGATTGCCATTAGAGGAGTCCCACATTGGGCAGAAATGGCTAGTCCCTGGTCCTTCTGCCATGTTGAGTCATTGTCTGGGCCTGCCTAAGAAGACCTTGGCCTCAGTTCTAAAGCTGAGGTAGATCTGAAGGTGTTATGGCTGGGCGCTATCAGCTGCCTGAGCTCCTTGCAGCTGAACAGCAAGTTGTTTCTTGAAAGAATCTGAACAGCACACCTCCATGATTACCACATATACTCACTTAAACGTTATTTTGCCTACTCCTGGATCTCCAAGTTGGTTCATGGTGGGTTGGGGAGAGAGGGACAAGGAAGACAGTCTTATGTAGTAGTTCACTGTGTCTGGGGGATGAAGGCCTCACCTCAACCGGCTGAGGAATGGTTGGTGGCAAGATTTCTTTTCTTTCTTTCTTATTTTTTCCCCTTTGGGTGGGGAGGCAAGCACCAGTAACTTTTATGAAATTGCTTGAGATAGATAACTGCCTCAAAATAGGAGCTTTTGAGCATTAACCAAAGCCTTATCTTTTAGTGATGAGGCAATCCAGAGCTACAGGAGAGCATTAATCCTGTTTATGTATTTTAAAATATCTCTCACAACTAATGTAAATCAAATGTTTTAAAATTCTAAATCACTCCCACCAGAGCACACTTCAAACAACACACTAGCATTGGCAGTTATTACATCATCTTAAAAAAAAGCCAGTCTTCTTGTAATCAATTAAACTCATTACACCTGAATAATCATTACCAATGATGTATAATTTAAATTATCTCTGCAAGACGATTTATTTATGACTGTCAGGCCTACTAACAACTTTCTAAAGCATCATTCAGTAAAGTATTATAATGTTTCCTGTTGAAGACATTTCAGACCTTAGGGAGTTTCCAGTATTGCCCTGGGACAAACTGTTACAGATAGGAAGAGCAGCTCATGAAAATTACCTAAGCGTCTTGGTTTTCCTTATCTTCCTCCAGCTGGGCACTTTGGAAAGAATTTGTCTTTTTCTTGGTGTTCTTTGCTTAAGCCTCCAGATGTAACTCACTCACTCATATATCCTTATATTTGGCTACAAAGTCCCCTAAATCCTCCTTCTCAATGGATGTCCATCCAGAGACGCTTGAGACTGCTGGCTATGACTTAAGCAGTTGCTTTGCCACCAATACATGCATGGACAACCATTTTCCTAGCCTGGGATTGGTGGTACACTGATTATACCATCACTCCCTGGTCAGTTTCAGGTTATCTCTCAAGATCCTTACTCCTGTTTAGGCATGTTTATTAGCAAGAGATAGAAATCTACTCAAGCTACCTGGAAATGAAGCAGGATTTATTGTCACATTAAATGCCACAGTCTCGTGGGCACTCAAGGATAAGAACTGGATTGTGGCCACACCACACAGGAATGGTAACTGTGATGTCAAGCACTGAAGAGGGTCCTGCCAACTCTTGTGGAGCCACAGCATACCTTCTTCTCTTGGCAAGGTTGCTTGCTTCTATCTCTCACGGCTTTTTTGCATGTCTAGAACTTCAGCTCATGTGTGGCTTTGGCTTGTCATGGCACTGGCTCCTTCCCTGTATCTACTTGATTTTCCATCCAAGATTTAGTCTTTCAGCGTCCTGATTTCTGAATTCAGTTTCATAGTGTTGCAATTCTGAATTCGCATGAGAAAGAAACTATTTGGCTCAGATTGGGTCAGGTAGAAACCCCTGGTCCAATCAACTGAGAATAGGGGTGACATAGTATGGGATATAGTAAGCTTGCCACTTCTATGGTAGAAAATGAAGCAGATTTTCTAAGAAGAGAATATGGGTGGCAAGGTAATGATTGGTATGTCACCTGAAAGTTGGGATCTAGCTCCTTGAGTCCCAGAAAGTAGTTAGGAAGAAGAAAAAGATTTTACATAAATATTTAGAATAATTTTATTATTAAGAGGTAGTATAGCATAGTTATTAAGAACATGTACTCTGGAGTTAGACATATAGTATACATGACCTTGGACATGTTATTTAACTTCTCTGTACCTCAGTTTCCTCATTTATAAAATGAAGATAAAGGTACCTATCTTATAGTGTTGCTGTCAGTTAATATATGTACAACATAATATATGTAATTAATTAATTAATTTAGAGTCACTGACACAGACTTTATTGGATGACTGGGTGTCATCGACTGGCCAATAGGTCATAGGCCTATGGTTATCTCCATTTTATAGATGAGGAAACTGAGGTACGGACAAGTTAAATAACATGTCCAAGGTCATGTAGACTATATGTCTGACTCCAGAGTACATGCTCTTAATCACTATGCTATATTACCTCTTAATAATAAAATTATTCTAAATATTTATGCAAATTTTTTTTCTTCTTTCTAACTACTTTCTGGGACTCAAGGAATAGTACCTGTCTCACATTAAGTGCCAAACAAGCATTGGTTATTATGACCTTAACTACATATTTCTTAGGCTTCTTACTGAGTAGCAGTAGAAACTTTATTTACATTTTACTCATCAAATTCCATTTCATATAAAAATAAATATTATTTGTGTTATCTTATTGGCATCAACTGGTTGACACATGATTATTGTGTGTAGACAGCTAAGTTCAGTTTCATGATTATTCGGGGGTATTTGCTTTATTATTTGGCGCAGTATAGTATCTCACATTTTAGTCATGTAAGTACTGACTTTTGTTATATCTGTATACCACTTATCCTACTACTTAACATTTTTCTTTAAATTAACACTCTTAAATGAAGAAAAGTCTTAACTACATTCCCTTACAAGAGGAAACACTTTATCATTACAATAAATGAATACCCTGTATCACTTGTCTTAAATAGAAGATTACTGTAGATAGAAATACAATAAAAACAGCACAATGTTACTGAATTCTATCTAGATACACTTGCCAGCTCAGAGCCTGAGGTTTGCTCTCTGTTAAAAACGACAAAAAAAGGAGATCAGCAAGTCTTAGAGAGTATTAAAAAGTAGCACACTGAGTTGAAACTTTGGTAGTGATGTAATCAGAGGATTAAAAAGAATTGAACAGGAAATAATGCTGTCACTACGTGACTTAATGTTATTTAATGGTAGGTGTGAGGCCTGCTGAAAGCCATCCCTGAAATTATCTCTCCTACCACCAGTGGTACAAATTCTGCACAATGGGAAACCACTGTTCTGAAGAGACGACTGAAAGTCCAGAAGCAGGGAGAAATATCGGAATGGTGCTTTATTTTTTTTTTTACTCTATTTTCTCTACAGGAGAATTATACCTCAAGGAGTACCTCAAGTTAGGGGGTCTGGAGTTCAAATTCTTTCTGCAATACTTATTAGCCTTGGGAGTGACTTATCGTCTCTTGGTTCCTCACCTGTAATGTGGGGAGAAATAATAGTGCCTAACTTCAGAGTTATTATGAGGATTAAATATGACAACACATGAGGAGTACTTAGCACAGGTTCTGACTAAAATAAGTCCTAATAATATATGTGCTTTGTATTACAAATGGGATCATGCACATGCAGACTTGCTTTTTACTCTCAATAATAACTTACAATTATCTCTCCATGTGAGTTCATATAAATCTACCTTATTTTAAACATGGCTGCATAGAATCCCAAAGTATGTACATGCCATATTTTCTTTAACCAGTCCTTTGTTGCGGGGGGGGGTCAGGTTGCTTTGTTTGTGTGTGTGTGTGTGTGTATGTGTGTGTATGTGTACACCTCTGTGCATGTATGTGTGTGTATGCCTCTGTGCATCTGTGTGTGTGCATATATACATGTGTTCATTTTACAAGTGAGGGAATTGAGGCTCAAAGATGTTAAGGAAGCTTGAGCACAGCAGAAGTAACACCCCATTCTGTGTCTCTATACTCCGAAACACAGTCAACAGCAATTTCATCCCCACCAATGGTGATGCCTTATCTATATATACCAGGAACATCAGCTGCACCTGAGTGTCCAATTCCTGAACTGGAGTCAGGGCAGGTTTGATTGACATGTAAAGGGAAAATGATATAACTTAAGAAGGTATATAAAAGACCTGCCTGTGGAAGGGGCTTAAGTGTGTGAAGTGGAAGTGAAAAGGGGTAGCCAGAGGCCTGCTAGGGCTGAGAAAGACTGGAAGGATACCTGGGAGGGTGACAACACCAAGACTCCTCAGAAGAGAAGTGAAGGGAAGAAGCAGGAAATGCTTTATAGGCTCACTCCACCCACATCTCAATTTTGGATCCTCTTTTGTCACCTGTTTACAGTGTGGAAGAAACAACAAAGGATGTTTCAATGCCAGTCTAGCATAATGCCTCACCCTGCAAATGCTCAATAAATATTTACCGAGTGAATGAATAGATTTACATTCCTGATTACCTAAGACTCAGGGAATCTTGTGCCAGGCATTCAGGCATGGCAGAGACGCCATCTGGGAATTAAAGCACCATCCAACTTGGCTCCACACCAAAAAACCAAGTCAGAGACTAGTGGGCAGAGGCAAGTACTGAACTTTATGGTTGCAACATTGAGCTAAACACAATTAATAGCATTGTTTCAGGTGCTAGTGGAGAAAAAAAATCTTGAAAGAACCATTATAAGACTTCCCAGGCCTTTTGTGCAGCACTCTGAAGACAGAATATCTCACCCAAGTTTATGATTCCATTACAAAAGAAAAATAAAGCCATTAGTAAATCTAAGGAGTGATATCAACTACACATCACTTTGTCCAAGTTAGTTTACAGAACATATTGAATTGGGCTATGTGGCCCCCAAGAGCAAAATCCTCGAGTGATTTTTAGTGGATTTAGAGCAAGTCTAAGTAAGTACAAGGCTGTCTGCCTTGGGTTGCTCTTTATGTGTAGCAGTTCCATTCCCTTTATATACTAGACATGCTTTTAAGGTGTAATGCTTTGAGTACAGTTAGGCTGCATTCCAGGTCAAATAATTATGAACTGATTACTTTTAGAACTGTGGCTTAAATTGATTTGAAGTAGTTCAAATCAAATGTGGGCTATGGAGTTTGAATTCTGGTTGTGCCTCATCTCAGCTGTGTGTATTAGTCATGATTTTGCTGAAATAATACTGTGTAACAAATAACTATCAAAACTCCCTTATTTTTCTCACTCCCAGGCTAGCAAGTTGACTGTGACTCTGTTGAGTTCAGCTGGGATCAACTGGTCTTGGTTTCAGGGCGCAGGTTGGATTCAGGTCAGTTCCATGTATCTCTTTATTCTGGAGAAGCTATTCATGGTATGTTCTCCCATGGTGGATGGCAGAAGTTCAAGAAAGAAAGCCAAACCACACAGACATCAAACTTCTACTTGTATTATGCTAACTAACATTCCATTGGCCAAAGCCTATGTCAATGGATCAAGGACATATACTTCTCTTATGGAGGGGGTACATGGCAAGAAGAAAAAGTTGTGAGCAAATAATGCAATCTAACACACCATGGGACATTGGTTAAGATGACCAGCTTTTTTGTGCCTCAGTTTTCATCATCTGCAAAATGGGCATCATAATTTTATCTATTAATACTTTAGAGGGCTGGTTGGAGACTTACATGAGTTAATAAGTATAAAGTAGTTGGAACAGTTCCTTACCCATTGTAGGTATTCAATAAATGCCAACTTTTCATACTTAAGCTATTTTCTAAGTGGGAAAAGTAAAAAGTTTTTGATTTCTAAGAACCCAAAGTCCAATAATTTTTGACATAATTATATTGTTCATACTGATGGACATATTAGCACATATTCAGAAAGATTATGAAATAGAGCTGGAATAAGTAGAACTTTGATTAATCAGAACTCAACTAGCCTGGCTCTAGGAATTTAGACTGTTGGGATTGCAGGAGACATTGGAGATCCTCTCTTCCTTTCTTTTCTGAAAGAACATAGGATTGGGATCTGCAGATAAAGGTTAGGATTAAGTCTCTACTACTTGGACATGTCCCTGAACCTAATCTGAAACATCTATAAAATTGGGACAATGAGGTCATTATTCTGATCAATCAGGTTATTTACAAATATCGTACTGAAAAATGTAAAGTGCTACACAAATAGTACTGCTCTTAATCCAATATCTTTTATTTTAGAGAAGGCAGAATTGAGGCTCAAGACAAGACTCAGGAAAAAAAAAAAAAGAAAGAAAAGGAAAATACTCAAGTTGTATAAGATCATTTAACTTGCTGTAGTGGAGCCAAGGCTAAATACTGTCTGTTAACTCAAAGTGTATTTGTTTATACTTGAACAGATTTCTTGTAGCATTACCCTTTTTGGGGAAAAGAAAAAAGACAAAATAGGTTTATATCATTTATACAAAATTTTTCAAAAATTAGCTTCCAGTGTATGACCTAGGTTCTGTGAGCTTTTGACTTAATTTACTCCACTTTTTTTCTCTATAGTGCTACACTAAGAAATGTACTTTATTGTTCTATAGTACTACTTAGAATAATAACCCTAAGATAAAAGAAAACCCTGAATTGTCTAAGGGAGCACTATTATTATTCTTATAAAGGCAGGAAAACTAACTATTTTTAAAGTATGTCAAAAATAAGGTTGAAGGCCGGGTGCGGTGGCTCACGCCTGTAATCCTAGCACTCTGGGAGGCCGAGGCGGGCGGATTGTTTGAGCTCAGGAGTTCGAGACCAGCCTGAGCAAGAGCGAGACCCCGTCTCTACCAAAAATAGAAAGAAATTAATTGGACAGCTAAAAATATATAGAAAAAATTAGCTGGGCATGGTGGCGCATGCCTGTAGTCCCAGCTACCTGGGAGGCTGAGGCAGGAGGATCGCTTGAGCCCAGGAGTTTGAGGTTGCTGTGAGCTAGGCTGACGCCACGGCACTCTAGCCCGGGCAACAGAGTGACACTCTGTCTCAAAAAAAAATAAATAATAAATAAAACAAAAATAAGGTTGAAACAAATAAAATTTTCTGGTTAATCTCCAATTACATGTACCCTAATACATACAGTTGTTACTCATCAAGAATTTAATACATTGATAAAATGTGAGAGTTTTGGCTGTGAGAAATTTTGTGTTAGAAAATGTGAGTTGCCAACTGTAGTAAGACCACGAGAGGTAGCTTGACTCAGTATAGAGTGTAAGTGTTGGGGTCAGAGAATTAGGTTCAAATTCCAAACTTGACACTTAATAGCTGTGTGGTTTGGGGCAGTTTACTTAAATTCTCTGGGCCTTTTTCCTTCTCTGTACCTTGCTGAATCATGTCATGAATTGTGACAGAACATGAGCTCCTTTTAATCAGGAACTTTGTTTTTTTTTCACTGCTGTATCTCTAGTGCCTGGAATAATGAATAACTTGCCAAATGTCCAGCACAATATTTAGTGCATAGTAGGTGTCAATACAAGGTAACCACTTTTATTATCATAAGGAGAATAATGTTTTTATGAAAATTGTGTCATCTCTGTTTCTAACCAAGCAGGGGGTGCAGGGCTCAAACCCAGGGTACAATTTCAGGAACTCAAGGAAAGACAGGAATGGAGCCAAAGGCATTCAAAAAAATATAACCAGGAAGAGAGCTGCAGTGGATGAGCAAAGAGCTATCCCCAATGAAATATCAGTCTAAAGAAATTGGGCAGAGAATGGAAAATTCCAGCATCAAATTCAGTGCCTGGCATATAGAAGTATTTGACAAGTATTTGTTGAATGAGCAAATGAATCAATGAGTCTTTAACTTGAAGCCAAAAGATGGAACCTGTGACTTTGGAAAAGAACAAGAGGCAAGGCCTGGAAATGTTCTTTGAGCTAATCCTGAAAATCTGCAACAAAGGGTGGGGGGCCATTGAAAAAGGAGTAGGAGGACAACTTACGGACTGTGTGTCAATAGGACACTTTCTGCCAGGGGAGAATTACATGACAGTATGAAGGGACTTGGGTAGAGGCCAGATGGAGTGACCATTGGTCACTGAGAGAAACAGCCTTGACCTTAGTTCAGAGGAACCAGTGTGATGTTCTGTGGACAGGATCAACAAGGGTAATGAGAATAGAGAGGGAAAAATTAAAGAAGCAACAAGTAATGATTACCCTATGAAAGTAGCTCAAGAGATGAAGAAGTACACAATTCAGTTTTGAAAGGGTGCCAATGCCATTCAATGGGGGAAGAACAGTCTCTTCAAGCAAATGGTGCTAGAACAGCACATGCACATGCTAGAACAGATCCACATGCAAAAGAATGAAGTTGGACCCTTACCTTACATCATATACAAGATTAACTCAATATGGATTGAAGACTTACATTTAGGAGCTAAAACTATAAAACTCTTAGAAGAAAACATAAGGGAAGTTCTTCATAACCCTGCATTTGGCAATAGGTTCTTAAATATGATGCCAAAAGCACAGGTGACCAAAGAAATAATAGATACACTGGACTTCATCAAAATTAAAAACGTTCATGCATCAAAGGACATTATTAAGAGAGTAAAAAGGCAACCCACAGAATGGGAGAAAATATTTGCAAATCATATGTTATAGACTGAATGTTCATGTCTCCCCAAAATTCATACGGTAAAGCCCTAACCCCCAATGTAATGGTATTTGGAGGTGGGACCTTTGGGAGGTAATTTGGTTTAGATGAGGTCACGAGGATAGAACCCCTAACGGGACTGGCGTCCTTATAAGAAGAAGCGAGGCCAGAGCTTGCTTATTCTCTGTGCTGCACAAAGAAGAGGTCTTGTGAGGACAAGTGGTATGGTAGTTACCTACATGCCAAAAGAAGAGGCCTCAGAATGAAAGCTACCTTGCCAGCACCTTGATCTTGGACCTACCAGCCTCCAGAACTATGAGAAAGTAAATTTCTATTGTTTAAGCCATCCAGTCTATAATATTTTGTTATGGCAGCCTGAGCAGACTAGGACATCATATATCTGATAAATATTTAATTTCCAGAATATTTGGAAAAGCCCTATAACTCAACAAGAAAAAGACAACCCAAATTTAAAAATGAGCAAAGGACTTGAATAGACATTTCTCCAAAGAAGCTATACAAATGGCCAATAAGCACTTGAAAAGATGCTTAACATCATTAGTCATTAGGGAAATGCAAGTTAAACCACAATGAAATATCGCTTTGTACCTACTAAGATGGTTATAAAAAGAAAACCCAGAAAATAACAAGTGTTGGTGAGAATGCGGAGAAATAGAAACCCTTGCACATTGTTGATATGAATGTAAAATGGTGCAGCTGCTGTGGAAAACAGTTTGGGCTTTTTTCAAAAAGGTTAAACATTGAACTATCATATGTTTATGCAATTCTACTCCTTGGTGTTTACCCAAAAGAATTGAAATCCAGCACTCAAACAGATACTTATATATTAATATCCATAACAGCACCATTCACAATAGCTAAAAGGTGGAAACAACCCAAGTATCCAACAACAGATGAATACATAAATAAAATATGGTATATGCATATGTTAGAATGTTATTCAGCCATACAAATGAATAAAGTTCTGATACAACTACAATATGGACGAATCTTGAAGACATTATGTTCAGTGAAGTAAACCAGACACAAAAGGACAAATGATTCCACTTATATGAAAATTCCTGGAATAGGTAAATTCATAAGACAAAAAGTAGATTACTGGTTATCAGGCGGGAGGTGGGTATGGGGAGTTATTGATTAACTGTTATGGAGTTTCTGTTTGGGATGATGAAAGGGTTTTGGGAATGGATGGTGGTGATGGTTGCACAACATTGTGAATACGCTTAATGCCACTGAATTGTATACTTGCAAATGGTTAAAATGGCACATTTTATGCTACATATATTCTACCACAATAACTGTAATAAAAAGAGAAACAGAGATGCAATGCTCCCACCTGGAATCACTGTGGTAGGCTGAATAATGCCCCCTTTCCCCAAGGATGTCTACACACTAATCCCCGGTGTTATGCCTGTATAAGTTATATTATCTGACACAAGGGACTTTGTGGATGGAATTAAGGTTAGGGATCTTAAGATAAATGAGATTATCATGGATTACCTGGGTAGACCCAATGTAATCACAAGGGGCCTTAAAGGCGGAAGAGGAGACAGAAGAGTAGGTCAGAGAGATACCACAGAAGAAGAGGTAGGAGAGACTGGCAGTGTGAGAGGGACTTGCCTCCCCCACCATTGCTGGTTTTGAAGATAGAGAAAGGGAACCATGAGCCAAGGAATTCAGGAGACCTCTGGAAGCTGAGAACAGCCCTCAGCTGACAGGC
The DNA here is from genome assembly GCF_000956105.1 of Propithecus coquereli. Lineage (NCBI taxonomy): Eukaryota > Metazoa > Chordata > Mammalia > Primates > Indriidae > Propithecus > Propithecus coquereli. The sequence continues at coordinate 4,358,276 of NW_012143634.1, read as the reverse complement.
AGCAAGGAAACGGGACCTCAATCCTACAACCACAAGGAACTGAATTCTGCCAACAGCCTGAATGAACAAAAAAACACAGATTCTCCCTTAGAGCTTGCAGAAAGGAATGTAGCTCTGCAGACTCCTTGATTTTAGTCTGCCAAGACCTGTACTGAACTTATAGAATTGTAAAATAATAAATTTGTGTTTTTTAAAAAAGGAAAAAAATGGGGAAGCTATTGAAGAGGAGGCTTTTACTATGTGACTGATAGACAGCCAGGGCCCAGATGAGGGGTTTTGCTAAATTGTTAGAAAAGAGAGAGCAAAAATGACCATCAAAAGTTCCGTACCAGATTGTATTTTCCAACGATGGCTACGACAATATCTCCCATCCCATGTGCTCTTCTGCAATAAGAACTTGCCACTCCTTCATCAAGAGGCCCTTCCTCTTGAACATGAGCTGGCCTTAGTGACCTGCTTGTAAACAATGGAATGCAATGAAAGTGATATTGCATAATGTCTGAGGCTATGTCAGAAAAGACCAGGCAGCTTCTGCCTGGTTCCCTTGAAATATTCATTCTCCACATGCCACTTCTCTTGGAACTGAGGCTTCATGATGTGAGGAAGCCCAAGCCACACAGAGAGGCCAGTCAACAGTCCCAATTGAGCCCATCCTTGAAGTCATCCTAGCTCAGGTGCCAGACGGGTGAGTGAAGAAACCCCTAGATAATTCCAGCCTTCAGTTGTTTGAGCCACCTCCAGCTAAATCCAAATCTATGTGTCCCCCAAATTGCAGCACATAGATAAGCCATCCTTGCTGGGCCCTGTCCAAATTTATAACCTGCAGAATCTGTGAGAATTAAATGGCCACTGAGTTTGGGGTATATTAGTCAGAGTTCTCCAGAAAAACAGAACTTATAGGAGATTAGTATAAGGCTTTGGCTCATGTAATTAGGGAGGCTGAGAAGTCCCATAATCTTCTGTCTGCAAGCTGAAGGCCCAGGAAAGCCAGTGGTATAGTTTAAAGATCTGAGAGCCAGATAGCCAATAATGTAGATTCCAGTCTGAGTCTGAAGGCCTGAGAACCAGGAGTGCTAAGGGCAGAAGAAGATTGATATCCCAGCTCAAGCAGTCAGGCAGAGAGAGCTCAAATCCAACCTTCCTCCATCTTTTTTCTCTATTCAGGTCCTCAACAGATGGGATGATGCCCTTCCACATGGGGGAGGGCCATCTGCTTTACTGGGTCCACCGATTCCAATGCTAACTTTTCCCCTCACAAAAACACTCTCACGGACATACCCAGAAATAATGTTTAACCAGCTATCTGGGCATTCTATGGCCCAGTCAGGTTTACATATAAAATGAACTATGATAGTGTGTTTTGTTATACAATAATGGACAACCAGAACAAGTGTGAAAGAAGACAAAACAAATTTAGTAACACCCACAAGGAGGCAACGGAGTGAAGAGGCAAAGATCATTACAGAGTCTCTTGATTGAGGGCTAAGGGAATGGTGGTCCTCATTACTCATGACATGTGGATTGCCAGTGAGGGAGAAGAATCAAGGAGGGAGAGAAGTGTGACTTTCTCTTTTTGGAGAAGCATCAAAACATGGGATCCCTTCTGTTTTGATGAAAGTTGCCCTATAGCCAGTCTCAGCACTGTGAGGAGTACCACTTTAATTCTCAAAAGTATTAAATTTCAATTTTTTTTGCAGCAAAAAAGTAAGGATTGACCAGCTTACAAGAATTATTGTCAGTTGGCTAAAGTAGAGTACAAACCTGCATATTGAAGTGCCAATGAAGAATGTGTTCCAACATATTGAATTCTTGTGAAAAACTGTTAAATAATGAAAACTACTGCTACTGATGCTTGCTGCAGGCCTTTTCAAATAACCTAAATTATGACTGTTCAATAAATACAAATCTGAAAAAATCATGAGATTGAAGAATTATGTCCTAGGCCATCCTCAGAGGATCCAACAAAAATGCTCTCATAGAAAGCAGCTTTAGCATTCCACAAACATAACTGTACTGAGAAATCAAGCTGTGATGCAGATTGAAACAGGAGAGCCTTTAGCTGAATGAGAGATTCATAACAATTAGTACCCACAACCTCGGCTACAGGGAAAATTAAGGAAAAAGTAGACTACAGGTAACTGAGGTTTAACAAAAGATTCCTTGAAAGGAACCTCATGAAAAGTCAGTTTTGTTTTTTTTTTAAAGAGTAAAGATCCTAACAGGTGGCCACACCTATGTTCTTTAGAACCCCCTGGAATCTGCCTCCCTGTTAATTAGAACTGTGTCATTTAAGAGCATCATCAAGACCATTTGGCCAAAGCTAGTGGTGCAAATTCAACTTGCATGTTTAACTACTCAGCTGTGCTACATTAGCTAATTTGGTCTCTTTAAATCTCCTCCCCTTACATTCTGGTACACTACATTGGTTTGTATTTTTCTTATATGTTTGACTTTCCTGAGTCTTTTTTGTGAATTTTTCTCCCTCATTAACTGTAGTTGGTTTCTAAGCCCCATCCTGTGGTTTCTGCTCTTTTCATTTTGGGCTTCATACCTTCAGGGGGCTTCTACACACACACAATGTAAGTACTCCTTCTTTAAGAACTACGTACTGGTTCCTTACCTCTGTATCTCCCAGTTCGTTCTCCTAACTCACTCTTCAATTCTACCCCTCCACTAAGCTGTTTTCCTCAGTTAAAAATATGAGAACCCATTATCTAAAGTGGTCAAAAAGATTTTTAAGTGGGAATGGGCATAATACCTTTTTATTTTTATCTAATTAATTTGCTTTGCGAATCCTATTTTCAGTAGTAGCATTCAAGTAAAATCCCAGTCAGCCACTCTGAATTATTCTGATACAAATTGTGAGGATTTTAAATAGAAAGCTAAAGTCAACATTGGATAACATGGATATTATCTTGCAGACTTTGAGGCAGAAAAATTGGAATTCTCTCCCCATCAGCATGAGAAAGATGGACTAGGTCACTGCTTGTTAAATTGGACTATATGAGCACTAGGGGTTCTGTGACCTCCCTTCAGGGGTGCCAGTGGGATGTGAGGGAGGGGGCATCCAGCAAGTAAAGCCCCCCCAACCCTTGTGCCTCACAAATGTCAACCAGAAGGACTCCACATTCAGGTGTTTTTCACATTGTAAGATTTTGTTTGTACAAAGATTTCAGAATCTAAAATTTTTTTGAACATTTTGCAAACGAGCTGATCTCTTAGACCTCCCCTAGTTCTTATATTCTATGCTTCTGTCAAGTCACTTGAAAGAGGGTGCAGGATCAGGACTATAAACAACATAGCTTAACTATATCTTCATAATATACCTTCATGTGTTAGACAAGTTCAGACAGTAAGTGCAAAGGGAGCTTTATTGTATTGTATTGTGCAGCTCTGCTGATGCTCTTGGTTTTCAAGGGCAATAATGCTGCTGCTTCACTACAATTCTTTAGCAAAATTCTTTAGCAAAATTGAAGATGCCTGCATTTCATAATCTCCTGTGCCAGTTAAGGCATCTTTGGGCTTTGAATAGCTAGACCTTGAAGACTTAACAATCAGTGTAGCAGATGCTGCTGGTGCCCACCTGTATTTTTGTCCTCACCATTCCCATATATGCCCACAGCTTCTTGCCATAAGCACGTGTGACCCTGTGCCTGAGGGCTTTCTCTGGCCACAGGTGCATGCTTGGTCTCTGCACAAGGAAGACTGGAAGTGCCAGGGAATTGATGTCTCCAGGACTAGCCCTCAAGTAATGAAGGACAGGAGTTAGTGGATAGTCTAGCTTCACCACCCTTATGTGGGACAATTCTGAGGCATGTTTTATGAAGTCACCCAAAGGTCCCCAGTAGAGTTAAACCATAATTTCCCAAAGCAATAACTTCATTAACTCACCCTATATTGCGTTCTTTTCTTTCCCTGTCTCTCCTATTGTTCTTCTTGGTATCACCTGCAAAATAAACTACTCCCAAATATGGTATGTCCCAAATAAACTACTTGCATTCATATCCTTCCCCCAGGGTCAGCTTCTGGGGAAGATCCCAAGTATATCAGTCAGGGTTCAGTCAGAAGACATAAATCCCACCAGTTATTTTAACAGAGAGAATTTAATAGAAAAATTGTTAATAAGGTAAAAAAGTTGTTAACTTGGTATTTGTATTAGTTTCCTGGGGATGCCATAATAAAGTATCACAAACTGGATGGCTTAAATGGCAGAAATTTATTGTCTCACAGTTCTGGAGGTCAGAAGTCTAAGATCAACGTGTTGGCAGGGTTGATTCCTTCTGAGGGCTGTGAGGGGAATCTGTTCCAGGGCTCTCTCCTAGCTTCTGGTGGTCTCAGGCTTTCCTTGGTGTGTAGGTGGTGTTCTCCCTGTGTCTTCACACTGTCTTCCCTCTGCATGTGTTTGTCCCTGTGTCCCAATTCTCCCCTCCCCTTTTTTAAAGCCCAGACCTCTCATCTCAGCATTTTCCCCTTTTTGAAAGGACACCAGTCAAATTGAATTAGGACCCATCCTAATGAACTACTCTTAACTTGATCATCTGCAAAAACCCTATTTCCAAGTAAGGTCATATTCATAGGTACTGGGAGCTAGGACTTCAATATCTTTTGGGGGGACACGATTCAACCCGTAACAATACTTGAAGAGGCAAAAAGAGAACTCTAATGTATCAAGTAGGTAGCAACTTTAGGAAACAGCTACCAACCCTAGGGCTGAGGGAACAAAGGGAAGAAGTTGAAATTATTAAAACTTAAGAGGCTTGGAGGAAGAACCATGAGAAGCTGAAATGCAGATGCTTGAGGAATGGACACCAATTATCTTGTGCTGGTGTCTTTGTGCTGAGAGAAGGGGCCTCACAAGGCCTGGACCCAGATCTCTGAGGAGGGGGTGCTGGCTATCTGGGTGTCTCTGGGGTGGGGGCATGATGAGACTGGTTCTGCAAGTGTTAGAAAAACTGAAAACTGGATTCAGCTGCTGCTATAGGAAGGGACTGCCACAGCTCGGACTAGGAAGTGAGGTTGGGATGACTGTTACAGGAGCAAGAAGCAAAGAGGTAGTAAATAGGAAGGAGCATGTCCCTTCTTCTGCTTCCAGCCTTGCCTCTCTCTCTAGCTCTCTCTATGGGCAGTGCCTAATACGGAGCAGTTGGCAAAGCAGAAATGTGGTTTGTAGAATCTCAGCCTCAGCATAAGGTATAGAAGGATGGATTTGGAGCTGAGAGACAATAGCTTAACTGGCACACCAACCTTAGACAATCAGGCAACTCAGAAAAGTAAGATTTCTATCCCAAAGAAAGTAAAGACTAGGCCTAAGTCTTTACTTAATCATGAGTGCTTGATTAGTGGCAGTTAACAAGGAAGTATCTGAGTGAGAAAGAAACACCTTATGTAGAGGTGTGGCTATAAAGTAATGTGATTGAATTTTTAACAACATATTAGAACTTCAGCAGACAAATGAGAACAGTTCTCTTCAAAGCAGTTTCATGGGAATTTTTTCAACTCATTCTTTCCATATGGCCATTCTTTGGAATTTCTCTTTGGGAGTCTGTGGCCTGCACTTTCATTTAATCCATGTTGTCATTTGTTTGTCTTTTGAGGGTGAATTAACTTCTTGGAAACAACTTAATGTCCTCCCAAGCTAAACATGGTGAAGAAAAGTTACATAATCAGATTTGACTCTACTTTTTTCTTGACAGGTTGGAAAGAGGGGTTTGGGGGGTGATGTGTCAAAATAAAGGTATAATTTCTGTCTTAAGATGGTATCTGGCCAGTGGTCTCTGATGTTATAATTCTCAACTTGTCAGTAAAATAATCATGAGCAGAGAAAAAGATGAAGGCTTACAATAACAAAGAAAATCAAGAGTGACATTTTGTCATTTACCAACTCTGTAAAAATTCACTTAATTACAAGGGTGATGTGCTTGTTTAAAAAATATAATATAATTTGTGATCTACTGGTACCTTGCCATCAATTACAGAAAAAAATCTGCAATGTGATAAAGAAGGTCATTTCATGCTTCCTTCACTGTCTGCTCTGTGGCTCAGAATCATCAGGTCTGGATCTACCAGAAAACCTTTTCTGTTGGTATATCCCTTCTTATATTTATTAGGGACCAAAAATCTTTCAGAAAATGATTGTCAAGGAAGTAGGGGAGGGATTGATAATACCTCATTATAGTTGAAGAGACCAGAAGAACCCTTATCATAGTACATGCTGACGATTATAGTTTTCCATGTTCTTTATTGACTTAGAGAAACACAAAACCAAGATATAGGGGTGGAAAAAAGTTCCAACTTAGTATAGCAGAGCTTCCCAAAGTGAGTATATTCTGGGCAGTGAAAATTGAATTGAGAACAACACACATCAACCCTATTGGACTCTCAAAAGATGAACTGAACCATACCCAGAGGAAAATGAGAACAACCAAAGTCTCTTTTGGTAAGAACTGGGCCAGGCTGGGCCTCTAACACCCTAACAAAATAAAGGGAAAAAGTAGATTTAGAAATCCCAAATCAGTTTCTTTGGTAGAATAAAGAAATAGTGAAATAACCAAACCTCTGGAAAATCACACCATTCATTTCCGTAATAAATGTTTGTTGAAAACCTACTATGTACCAGGTACTGTGCTATGAGCTGGGAATAAAATGGGTGAACAAAAAAGATACAATTCTTGTCCTCATGGAGCTTATAGTCTGGTGAAGGAATACAGATAAATAAACAGTCAATACACACAATTATCCCACAATATAGTATAAATCCTATGGTGTGAACAAGTCATTTTTGAGAAATTGGAAGAAGCTCAGTATTCGTAAAGCCCAGGGTTGGAAGGGCTAACTGTTGAGAGATGAAATGGGAAGAGGTTAGCAGGGGCCCAATCATATAGGACCTTTTAAGCCTAGGGAATCTGAAATTCATCCTAAGTGCAATGGTGGCCCATTGAAATGTTTCAAACAGGGGAGGCTTAGAATTAGGTAAAATTACTCTGGTCATATATGGAGAATATTTCGAAGAGGGCAAAACTGGAGTATAATTTGTACACTGTTGCAACAATCTATTTGGGTGTGTATCTCCCAAATCAATGGGGATGGAAAAAGGTGGGTGGATTTGGGAGATATATAAGAGGCAGATATTGAGGAACTTTGTCACTGATTAGATGTGGGGAGTGAGGGAGAGGGGAGAGTCACAGAAGATGCCAAGCTTTCTGGCTTGGACAACTTAGTGGAGGGTAATGCCTTTCACTGAAGGGAGGATATAGGAGAGGCAAGATTTAAAGAGAGCATCCACCAAGTGGAAATTTTGGATGTATGTAGGTTGAGAGAATTGTGGGGCTTCCAAGTAGAATGACATCTAGGCAACTGGATATATGAGTGTAAAGCTTAGGAGAAAGATCTGGGCTATAGAAACAGATTTGGGAATTGTCAGCACATAGAGATGGTAATCAGAGCTATGGACATCCACGAGAGTTCCTTGGGAATAAAGAGTTAAAACAGTTGCTTGGTTATATCATAAAAGCTGCTGAGGTGCCTCACTTCACCTATCTGAATGAACAGATTGAAGGAAATAGGAACTTCCATATAGAGAATGGGCACTATTATTTACTAGCTACACTAATGATCTAAATTATAAGGCTATTTTTCTGGACCAATAAACCAAATCATCCTATCTCTAGAAACAGTCATACCCCTATTTCCTTTGGTGAAGAAAGTCTGCTCTATGTATTAATAATTGACAATGGACTTCATCTTCAAAACCACCTACTCTTTTTTTTTTCACCTACTCTTTTAAGTTTTAATTCTTGGTTTTCAAGATTAAGTCCACTTTTCCATTCTTTGGCCCAGACCATGGTACATTTGATGCTCCAAGATAATTTTATGAACCACTGCAAGGACAGTTGAACAGTCTTTCTATAAAATTACTTAACTATATCAGTGCATTGTAAAGCCATATGAAATGATATTCTTTTTTTTTTTTTTATTTCAGCAAATTATGGGTGTACATACGTTTAGGTTACGTGTGTTGCCCTTATTCTTTTAACCCCAGCAAAACTCAAATATGCACCCATCTGGCCATTATTCCAATTGCCCTTACTTAGAATGCTGAATACTCCACTGGAAATATTTGGGGCAGGAACTCAAATACTGGCATGCTTTAAGGACCCCAAATGGCTATTTGACATGTTTCAATAGATGCTCAAGGTTGCTGGTCTAGAAAGGAACAGGTACCTATATTATTCAGAAGGAAAGCCAAGATTTTGTTCAATCCATCACAGTTTACCAGATTAAAATTTCCAGAATCGAAAGAAGATTTTTAAGAAGGTTTCCTTTGCTTTTATTAATTGTCAAATAACCAGTGAGATATTTGATCAGAATATATAAATATTTCATAATATTTGGGCTTCCATTTAAAAACAACAGCCTTTGGAAGTTAATAAGGAATTGTGAGTGATTATAGAAAAACATGCCTCTTTTATTTTAAATAATCTGTTTATTGAGAGAAAGATGCAGAATAAGGATAAATTGGATGATAGGCACCAGTTCTTCTTTGTAGGTGTGGTAAAATTCAGGTGTGAAACCATCTGGTCTGGGACTTTTCTTTTTAGGAATGTTTTTTATTGCTGTTTCAATTTCAGTACTTGATATTGGTAAGCAATTTACCATTTTACTTTGTTTCTGAGAAAAATTCAAATTAAAAAAATTGGAAAAATGAAACAATGGACATCCATATACCATCCACATAGAATCACCCATTGTTAACCCTTTCCCACATTTGGTGTTCTCTCTCTCTCTCTTTGTCTCTCCATATAGTTTTTTCCTCCAAACCATTTGAAAGTAAATTATAGACATTATGACTTTACACCCCTAAATACTTCAGTATGTATTTCTTAAGAAAAAGGCCATAATAAGGATACATAATGAGAATACCATATTACACTGAAGAAATTAATGTCATTATAATAATATTATCTAATTTGAAGTCTGTATTTAAAACATCCCCAATCGTCCTCAGTAATGACCTTTATAGCTGCTTTTTTAAAAATCCAGGATGCTTTCAAGGACCACACATTGCATTTAGCTATCACATTTTTTTGTTTTCTTTAATCCAGAACAATCTTTTAAACTATTTTCTGGGGAAGAGGGAGAGAAAGCTTTTACAACAATGCCATTTTGAAGAGTCCAGACAAGTTATCTTGTGAAATGTTCCACAATTTGGATTTGTCCAATTGTCTGCTTATGATTAGATTCAGATTACACATTATTTTTTTCTTTTTGGCAAGAATAGCTAGTGCATGATGCTCCACACATCACATTGGGAGGCGCATACCCTCAAGTTTTCCCATCATTCATTGTACCAAAATTGAGCTTGTAGCTAAGGTAGTATTTAGCAGATTTCTCCACTGAACCTTTTCTGCTTTGTGCCTAGACAGTGATCTGTGGTGAAGAAAGCAAGACTGTGTAAATATTCTGTTCTCTGACAGCTATTCAGCAAGTTCTGAATAAATTATTACAATGGTGGTTGTAAAATGATAATGTTTATCATTTTTTCTGTGTTTATTGGCTGGCATTCTTCTAGAAAACAAGGGTTTTTCTCTCCCCTCTTTTTTGGAGTATTGTTGTGGACTTATGGATTTTTATTTCTTACAAAGTTCAGTGTGTTGTTGAGTGGAATACTACTAAGCATAAAAAAGAATACAATAATGTCTTTTGCAGCAGCTTGGATGGAACTGGAAGCCATTATCATAAATGCAGTATCTCGGAAACAGACAAATACTGCATGTACTCACTTATAAGTAGGAGCTAAACAGTGAGTATACAAATCACACAGAGTGGTATAATGGACTTTGGGGACTCAGAGGTGGGAGCGTGGGAGGAAGGGATCAAAAATTACCTATTGGGTACAATGTACACTATTTGGGTGATGGATGGGTGCACTAAAAGCCCTGACTTTGACACTATACAATTCATCCATGTAACAAAAAAAATCACTTGTGCAAATTAAATCTATTGGGAAAAAAACACAGAAAAGGCGTTAGCATTAAACTAAAAAAAAAAAAAATTCAGTGTATTGTAATTTATTATAATTATTGTTCACTTTGATGTTCAAATTGACCCAAATTTGGCCACTCTGGCCATTTTTGCTTTAGAAGGAATACAGGTAGATGTCAAGGAATACAATGACTCCTACAGTAAAGAAGGGGATGGCCAACAAAATGCTAGAATATCAGGACACATTCCAATCTCATCATGCCACAGGGCTTAGGAGCATCTCTTTCTTTCCTCCCTTCAAACCAGTAAAGGCTCTGACTTCTATACCTGGCAGCTGCTCTAAGGAAGGGTTCCCATATTTCTGTTCACATATACTACTGGCAACTGCTTTTCTTCAAGGTAATTTGGTCCTACCTCTAGGCCTGGCCATGGTCCATCCATCTAAGATAATACCTCATCTTTTTGTCATTTGCTGCCATGACTGAACATGCTCTGGTATAATATCAAATTCTGTTACTTCTGGTTGCTACAGGACTGATTTTGCTTAGGAAAAAAAAAACCTATACTAATTAGGATATTGATACAACTGTTGTAACAGAGAACTCAAACTAAGAGTGGCTTAAACAAAGTGAAAGTTTATTTCTTTTTTTTTTTAATTTTTTTTATTTCAGCATATTATGGGGGTACAGATGTTTAGGTTACGTGTGTTGCCCTTGGTTCACCCCC
>NW_012143634.1:4340072-4344754 GCF_000956105.1 Propithecus coquereli | reverse complement strand
TTCTTTTCTTCTATTTGGATTGGGATTGGTTAGCTCTTCCTTTTCCAAGTCCTTGATTCTATTTATTAGGTTGTCAGTGTCTGATCTTTCTGTTTTTTGGATATGAGCATTTATTGCTATTAGTTTTCCTCTCAGAAATGCTTTTTTGTATAAAAATCTAGGTAGACTTGTTCAAGGCTGGTACATTGGCTCCACAGTCACCTTCTTGGTGGACCGAGGCACCTTCTTTCTTGCTTGTTTCTCCTCCTCCTTTAATTCATTGCTTCCAACTTGTGTCCAAGATGCTTGCTTCAGCTCCCACCATTGTGCTGGCATTCTGCTAACAGGAATGAGGTCAAGTGCAAGGTGAGGGCAGGACTCTGCTCAGTAAGGGCACAAGCTCAAAGTTGAACATACTACTTCATTCACATTCCATTGATCAGAACAGGATCATTTATTATACCTAGCTGCAAAGGAGGCTGGATAATATATTCTAGGTGGTCATGTGTCATTCCTGTCACTATGGGAGTCAAGGAGAATGGACTTAGAGGGAAAACAAGCAGTCTCAGCCACAACCTCTTATTAGCAGATTTACACAGCAATAATTCTTATCATGCAAAAATTAGTGTTAGTTTTCAGTTGAGCTCCACATCCTTCTATACATGCCCATATAAAGAGATGCAAGAGGGAAAGTGTCAGGTGGCATTGGTATACTTCTGACATATTCTATTTCATACCCATAGGGGCTGTGTTTACTTCTGATGTTCACTAGAGGAATCCATTTGTAAGAATTAGATCAAAGAATCCAGGGGACAGAAGATCCATTAATACATAATATCTCAACTTTAGACATGCTCGATCCCAATTTCTTTAAGGTTTTGCGGCAGTTTGGGTTTCACAGACAGAAACTGCTGAATCACAGTACAGGTGACCCAGGCTATCTTGCTGTAAATCTTTTTTTTTTTTTTGCTGGAAAAATAAGTGGGTGAGAGCTTAATTAGTGTACACTATGTGGGAATGAGTCACGATCAGTTAAAAACTTTTTCTTTTTCTTGGGCCACACCTACATAATACTCAGGCTGATGTAGGCATGAGCACATTACTCCAAGCAAAATGTCTGAACAGCTCCCTCCTTCTGTTCCTGGTTCCCTATCTTCCTTATAAGAATTAGAAAGCCACTTCCTTCTCATTACCCCTTCCTCTCCCTCCCACCTTTCATTGCTTTACTGGGAAGTATTAGAGTGGGAGTTTGTGATTGAAACAGTGGAGGTAAATTGTTGGATGATAGAAATAAAGTCTCAAGACAGTTCTTGGGATTGATGGCATTACTAATAACAAATATCATGTGCCCCGCCCCTACCGCCAAGGGCCTTGTTCAGCAATACATCATCTCTACCAGGAAAGGAACAGTTGTAATACTACCGAAAGGCAGGTGGGTGGAGAGAACCTATGTTGTCTTTCAGTAAATATCTGAGAAAATCAAGGACTTTGCAGATTAAAGTTCTTTGCACAAGTTAAGTTCAATAGAAAACTAACATTGGTAAAGATTTTGTTCAAAGTGTTATTTATAGTGAACTTTAATCAGGAGCAATAGCCATGAAATGAGGCAACTTAAAAAAAAAAGAAGGCATCCTGAATGGATCAAATTTTTTACATCAGAAGGATGGTTTCCTTCAAATAAAGATGGAAATCTAGTCAGTGAAATAATGGATTCAGGTTAAAAAATCTACAATGACCCCTAGTCCTTTGCACTAAGACTGTGCACTTGATGAATGTAGCCCTCAAACTTAGATTTCAAGGGCTAAGTCTTGAGGCTAAATATTAATATCTAGCTAAATAAACAGCAACCCGAGTAAGTCTGCAATGGCATAGTGAGCCCGCCAAAAAATAAAAGGAAACTCACAGTCTGGTGCCAACAACTCAGGACAAGTATGTGCCAGATCCAACCACACTTCTGAGCCATTCCAATTTCTAGTTAGACATGTGGTCATTACAGGGAGAGAACTCTGTTTTGTTAGGAACATGGAAGTAGAAGGGAAGTGTGGGCATACATCCATTCAGTTGTTCTTTCATCTAACATTTATTGCACCCCTATTGGGAGTCAGACATTGTGTTAGGCTGTGGGGATAGATTAAAACCCTTGAGGGCTTTTCAGTTCAGCCAGAGAGACAGACATATAATCACATATAACACATATGATAAATTCTGGGGCCAGTACTTTTCAAACTTTAATATGCATAAGAATCATCTGGAGAGCTTGATTAAAACACATTGCCCAGATGGAAGCACATATAGGGCACGGTGGGTACATGAAGAGGGAGTCATCTGTTTTATCTGAGGGTGGTGCTTGAGCTGAGTTTCAAAAAATAAAATTAGTAGATATTCACCAGGAAAAAAAGGAAGCAAATAGAATTCAGAAACAGAGTTTGCTGTGTTCGGAGCATAATGTGTGATAGATAAGAATGTAGAGATGGGTGTGGGCCACATCACGAAGGGTCTTAAGTGCCACATTGAGAAGTTGAAATTTTATCCTTTAGGCAATGGAGAGCCATTGAGAGTTTTAAGCAAGGGAATAAGCCATGCAGGTATTTGGTGAAAAACATTCCAGTGAGAGGAAACAAGGGTGAAGACCTTGAAGTTGGAGTGTCCTTGGCCTCTTCATGGACAAGCAAGTAGTCCAGTGTAGCTCAGATACAGCAAGTGAGGGGGACAGTACTAGGTGACGGGGTTGGAGAGGTTAGCAGGAGCCAGGTCATGGAGGGCCTTAGGGTCCATGGTAAGAACATTAGATTTTATTTTAAGTCCATTGAGCATGGGTATGACATGATATGACTTAGGTCTGAAAATATCACTCTGGTTACTATGTACACTGTAAGAGGGCAAGAGTAGAGGCAAGAAAGCAGTTAGGAGACCACTATAGGAGTCCAGAGCAGAGTCCAGAATGTGGATTACACCAGGGAGGTTTTGACAAATTCACATATTCATGTATTCACCACCACAGTCATGATACAGAACAGTTTGATTTTCTAAAAATTGCCTCATGCTGCCAATAGCTGGCAAGGACTGACCTGTTTTCTGTCCTTATAATTTTGTCTTCTCCAGAATTTCACATACGTGAAATCATATAGTTTGTAACCTATTGTGTCTGGCTTCTTTCTCTAAGAGAAATTCATTTGACATTAATTCATGATGTTGTGTGAATCAATAGTTTATTCCTTTTTATTGCTGAGTAGAATTCCATTGTATGGATGTACCACAGGTGTATTTCCTTTCACCAACTGAAGGACATTGGGATTGTTTCCAGCTTTTGGTGATTATAAATAAAGTGGCTATAAATATAGGCTATAAAGTGGCTATAAATATGCATGTAGGTTTTTGTATGAACATAAGTTTTCCTTTTTTTGGTGAATATCTGGGAATATGATTGGTATATATGGTAAGTGTATATTTAACTTTATAAGAAACTGCCAAACTCTTTCCATAGCACCTGTACCATTTTGCATTCCTGCCAACAATGAATAATGCAAGAGAGTTCCAGTTGCTCTGCAACCTTGTCAGCATTTGGTATTGTTGGCACTTTTTATTTTAGCCATTATAGTGTGTACGAAGTGGTATCTCATTGTAGCTTTAATTTGCATTTTCTTAACAACTAATAATGTTGAGCAAAGTAGAGCCAGACTTACTGATGCAATGGATGTGGGATATGAAAGAGAGTGAGGAGTAAAGGATGATTTCAGGGTCTTTGGCCCAAATGAAATAACAGTGAAAGAGGTGGACAGAATTTAGAAACAGAGTTAATGTGACATGATTTCAGTGGTTCAGGAAAAGCTTGGAAGTAGTCATTAGGAAAGAGAAAATGTGTATTCTCATTGGGCAAAGGAAAAGTAATAGCATGCTTCTATCCCATATGCCCATCGGGAACTGGAAATAAGATTTATTCAGAGCAAATAGAATTGAAGATGAGTAAAAAACTTTCATGGGTGGTGTGTGGGTGGAAAATGAAAGGTGTTACCCTCAAGGAAAGACATGTCAGTCTGGGAAAAGCAGGCTCCTATTAACATCTCAGGGATATGATTCACTGTGAAAGCCTGAAACATGTTTTATAGCCTGGGTAGGCGGTGGCTGAGGCAGAGTTGTTTTTACTGACACAAAGAGTAGAGAGAAGTTGATGGATTGGATAATGGAATCTTGTACCTGGGCATAATGGACCATGATGTCATCTTGAGTAAACAAATCTAAGGAAACAGTTACGCTAGTCCACACCAAGCAGAATCACAAAGAAAACTGACAAAACAAGGGGCCCTGCCAGAAACACTATGCCCTTGTTTCGCCACATGGTTTCGCAGAGGGACCCAGACTTATTATTCATGGCTGAATTGTCAGTCTTCTGGTTCAGATATAGGTGAGAGTCACTGAAGAAACAATAAAAGGGAGATTATCTGGGATTCCCTGAGTCTGGCACCATGGTGACAGGTTCCAATCAAAGAAGACACAGAGAAATATTCCCACCATGTTTCTATGATACTTCATTGACCAATTTCTAATTCTTCTTTGTATTCTTCATCAATTTCCTCCCTTCAATTTTCTATCTTTATTTTTATTTATTGTTTTTAACAATGAAAATAGCTTTATTATTTTTATTTTTATCTTGTGAAAAATTAAAGCAATTTATAAAAATATATGGAAGAAAGTAAAAGTTTTCT
>NW_012143634.1:4333707-4337347 GCF_000956105.1 Propithecus coquereli | reverse complement strand
TTTTTTTTCTTTGCCACTACAAACATTGCTGCAATAAAAATCTTTGGATACGTTGCTTATATACAGGAGATTTGTTAATCCTGTTGATGTTTTTATTTCTTTGTAATAGAGGCCTAGGAATAGGATTTCTGAGTTGAAAAAATGTGTAATTACAGTTTTAATAAATATTGCTGAATTGCTTTCCAAAAAGGTTATTCATGATATCCTCTTATTATATTTTTAATGCCTTTTCAATCTGTAATAATGTCCTCTTTTCCATCCCTCATATTTGTAATTTTGCTCTTTTCCTTTTTTTCTTGATCAGTTTTTCCAGGCGTTTATTGGGTATATGCATCTTTTCAGGAAACGCTTTTTGGCTTTGGTAATTTTCTCTCTTGTACAACCGTTTTTTATATCATGGAGCTCAACTCTTGTCTTTATTATTTCCTTCCTTCTTTCTTTGGGTTTGATTTGCTGCTATTCTTCTAGCCTCCTGAAATGGATATTTAGATGGCTTATTTATTATTCAGCCTTATTTATTTTCTAATATATATATTTATGGCTATATGTTTCTTTCTAAGCACTGAATCCTGTAAGCTTTTGTTATGTTGTATCATTACCATATAGTTCATATATTTTCTAATTTCCCTTGTAATTTCTTTTTTGAGGTAGATAAATTTCCTTAAAGAAATATCTGCACTCCTACGTTTATTGTAGCACTATTCACAATAGCCAAGACATGGAATCAACCTAAGTGTCCATCAACAGATGAATGGTTAAAGAAAATGTGGTATATATACACAATAGAGCCATAAAAAAGAATTAAATCCTGTCATTCACAGTAACATGGAGAGAACTGGAGGTCATTATTTTAAGTGAAATAAGCCAGGCACAGAAATATAAATATGGCATGTTCTCATTCATATGTGGGAGGTAAAAAGGTGGATCTCATGGACACAGAGAGTAGACTAGTGGTTACCAGAGGGTAGGAAGGGTAGAGGGGAGAGAGGACGAGAAGAGGTTATTAATGGGTACAAAATAGAATTATATAGAAGGAATAAGATTTAGTGTTTGATAGTTCAGTAGGGTGACTATAGTTAACAATTTATTATATATTTCAAAATAGCTGGAAGAATTTAAATGTTCCAAACATAAAAAAATATAAATGTTTGAGGTGATGGATATGCTAATTACCCTGATTTGATCATTGCACATTGCATGTATCAAGATATCACATTTCCCCAAAATATGTACAACTATTATGTATCAATAAAAACAAAATAAAACAAAAAACTCAAATAATCTGATTAAAAATGGGCAAATGATTTGAATAGAGGTTTCTCAAAAGAAGACACACAAGTGATAATTTTATATTTTAATTGGAGTATTTAGTTCATTCAGATTTAAAATAATTAATGATAGGGCTGATTTTAAGCCTATCATTGTACTGTATATTATATATTTGCCCAATCTTTTCTTTGCGTCCTTTTTCCTCCTTTGTTGCTTTCTTTTGCACTATTCAAGTATTTCTTCTTATTTCATCTTCTCCTTCTCTTAGCTTGTTAGTTATATAGTTTACAATTTTACTTTAGTAGTTCCACTTCAAGTATGACAGAGTGATAAGCTCTGTGGATTCATATCCCAGCAAAAGGTAAAGATTATGAAAATAGCACAACCATTTCCAGTCTCAGGAAATGGCTTTATGGACATACAGCAAATATAGAAATTTATATTCAAGAAAATCTTCTAAAACTTGGTAAGAATTGCAAGCATCTGTGGTATTAATATTTGAACTAATACCTGTGCCATCCTTCCCCCTCCCATCCCACCTTAGTGAGATGGAAGCTTCATTCCAGACTAGCAAACTAAGAATACAGGGCTCCCTCTTTCCCCAGCTCCCAGACAAAGGGAAAGATTTTTAAGAAGGGGCAGGATGTCAACATTTCTCATCCTGCTCCTAGCTACCTGTTGTTGAGACTAAGTTCCATATGAGTGGGGCTGAGATGTGGGACTCTCTTCTGTTCAGCACTGCTTGTGGGATGGAAGCTCTACTTTGGGCATGGTGCTGCTTATAATAGAATACTGAGGCCCAAATTGCCCTTGCACCCAGCTCATGGGGCAGGGGTTCCATGCTGAAAGATGTAAGCTGATGCTCTCCCTCTTCCATCCACTGAGTACTCAACTCCTATAGCAGTGGTGTCAGTGAGAAAGAAGCATGTCCCTTCTGTACCCAGCATCAGATCCTTGGTTTGGAGACTTGGGCTGGGGAAAGAAAGCAGACTTTAGAACATAGAGCTCCAAATCCCTACCCAAAGAAACTAATTTCATTTGCAACAGAGAAAATCAAGCCCAAGAAGCTTACAAAAACAGTGGAAATTATAGTGAAAGGCAATTAGAAAAAGACTGATTGATTCATTGTAGATAAAGCTACATTATAAACTGACTAGCCAGAGAGAAATGAGATAGAGACAGCTCAGGAGACCTCCTGGGGTCAGAACAAATTTCAAACACTGACCTCAAGAATTATCCCTTCAAAGGAACTGTAATTGCAATTAGTGGAGCTTAACTACTGGGTGTGATCCAGTTGTGAGACAGCCAAAGAGAGCCATGGAAAACCACTATCATCTTAGGGTGACTCTGGGCATATCCAAGGCTGCATCCCTGAGGAGCAACATCACAGACTTCACACTATAGGAAGAAGGGAATGGAATGCATTAAAATAATACAGTCAACAAACTAGTAAACAAGCAAATAATAATAACCAGGCCCAGACAGGGGCAACCAGGACCCAGAATTGCTACAATATTATCTAAAATGTTTGATTTTCAACAAAAAATTATGAGATATGCAGAGAAACAAGAAAGTATGGCTCATACACCAGAAAAGAAAGCAGGTAATTAAAAGTGCTTGTGTGAGTGACTAGATCTCAGATTTAACAAAAACTTTAAAGTAACCATTATAAATATGTTCAAAAAACTAAAGGAAACCATGATTAAACAAGTAAAAGTAGGTGTAATGTCTTTCTTCCTTTGGGTAGATGCCCAGTAATGGGATTGCTGGATCAAATGGTAGTTCTATTTGTAGCTCTTTGAGGTATCTCCATCTTACTTTCCATGGAGGTTGTTCTAGTTTGCAGTCCCACCAGCAGTGTGAGTGTTCCTATCTCTCCACAACCACGCCAACATTTGTTGTTTTGGGACTTTTTGATAAAGGCCATTCTCACTGGGGATAAGTGATATCTCATTGTGGTTTTGATTTGCATTATTCTGCTTCCATGTGGGGTCATTCTCCTTCCATCTGAAAAACTCCCGTTAATGTTTCTTTTATTTGTTAGAACATTTATTTTCTGAAATAGTTTTACTGGGTATAGAATTCTGTGTTGGTACTTTTCTCTTAAAGAATTTTAATGATACCATTCTGTTGTCTTCTGGCTTCCATGGTTTCTTTTAAAAAGACAGTTATTACTATTTTGATGGTAATGTGTCTTTAATGTCTTCTCTTTGTGTTGAGTTTTTAGGAACCTTATTATGTAGTTCCTTTGTATTTATCCTGCTGGGGGTCCATAGAGATTTTTGGTCCATAGATTTTTTTTTTTTAGTTTTGGAAAATCTTCCCCAGTATTTCTTTAATCATTGTTTTTGTTTTCTTTCTTTTTTAAACT
>NW_012143634.1:4320350-4322472 GCF_000956105.1 Propithecus coquereli | reverse complement strand
ATCAGCGGACAAAAATCAGTACCATATTTACACACTAACAAGAAACTATCTGAGAAAGAAATCACAAAAAAATCCCATTTATAATAGTAATGAAATAATTCTTAGGAATAAATTTAACCACAAAGGAGAAAGATCTGTACAGTGAATACTATAAAACATAGCTGAAAGAAATTGAAGAAGACATAAACAAATGGAAAGATATCCCATGTTCATGGATTAGAAGAATTAATATTGCTAAAATGTCCATACTATCCAAAGCTATCTACAGATTCCATGCAATCCCTATCAAAATACCTGTGACATTTTTCACAGAAATAGAAAAAACAATCCTAAAATTTGCATGGAATCACAAAAGACCTTGAATAGCCAGAGCAATCCTGAGTAAAAAGAACAAAGCTGGAGGCATCATATTACCTGACTTCAAAATTTACTACAAAGGTATAGTAATCAAAGCAGCAAGGTACCAGCACAAAAATAGATATATAGACCAACATAACAAAATAGAAAGCCCAAAAATAAAATCACACATTGATGGTCAACTGATCTTTGACAAAGGTGCCAAGAACACTAATTGAGGAAAGGGTGGTCTGTTCAATAAATGGTGTTGGGAAAACTGGATGTCCACATGCAGAAGAATGAAATTGGACCTTTATCTCACCCCATATACAAAAATCAACTCAAAATGAATTAACAACCTAAATGTAAGACCTGAAACTATACAATTACTAGAAGCAAAAAAGAAAAAAAAAAAAGGAAAAAGTTTCTTGACATTGATCTGGGCAAAGATATCTCGGATATGACCCCAAAAGCACAGGCAACAGAAGCAAGAATAAACAAATGGGATTGCATCAAACTAAAAGCTCCTGCACAGCAAAGGAAACAATCAACAGACTGAAGTGATAAGCTGCAGAATAGGAGAAAATATTTGCAAACTATACATCTGATAAGGGATTAATATTCAAAATGTATAAGAAACTCAACTCAATAGCAAGAAAACATATAACTTGGTTAAAAAGTGGACAAAGGACCTGCATAGACATTTATCAAAAGAAGACATACAAATCACCAATAGTTATATAAAAATATGCTCAACATCACTAATCATCAGGGAAATGCAAATCAAAACCACAATGAGATATCACCTCACATCTGTTTTAGAATGGCTATTATATTAAAGATGAAAGATGATAAGGGTTGGCAAGGATGCGGAGAAAGGGGAACTCAGTACGCTGTTGGTCAGAATTTAAATTAGTATGGCCATTATGGAAAAATGTATGGAAGTTTCTCAAAAATTAAAAATAGGGCTACCATATGATCCAGCAATCCCACTACTGGATACATAGCCAAAGGAAGGAAAGGAAGTCAGTATGTTAAAGAGACATCTGTGCTCCCATGTTCATTGCAGCATTGTTCACAATAGCCAAGCTATAGAATCAACCTAAGTTCCATCAATAGATGAATGGATAAAAAAATATGGCATTCTATACAATGCAATACTATTCAGCCTTTAAAAAGAAGAAATCCTATGCCAGAACAGAAAGACAAATATTGCATGAGCTTACTTATATATGTGGAATTTAAAAATGTCAAACTCATAGTAGCAAAGAGTAAAATGGTGGTTATGAGGGGCTGGGGAGGAATGGGGAGATGTTGGTCAAAGGGTACAAAGTTTAAGTTAGGATGAATAAGTTCTGGAGATCTAATGTACAGCATGGTGACTATAGTTAATAATAATGTATTATATACTTGAAATTGCTAAGAGAGATTTTAAATGTTTTCACCACAAAAAAATGATAAGTATATGTGGTGATGAATATGTTAATTAGCTTGATTTAATAATTCCACAATGTATACATATATCAAAAAATCACGTTGTACACCATGAATATTAATATATATCATTTTTATTTGTCAATTAAAAAATTAAAAACAAAAATTCGGGAATCTTTGTAATACATCTTGTTTTTCTCATTGTATATCACAAGCTTGCCTCATTCTTTTCTATATCTTCCCAATATTCCATTCTCTAATTGCTTGACATTAATTTTATTTCCATGGGTTTTTTTTTCTTTGCCACTACAAACATTGCTGCAATAAAAATCTTTGGATACGTTGCTTATAT
>NW_012143634.1:4309827-4315165 GCF_000956105.1 Propithecus coquereli | reverse complement strand
TAGAGGCCAATCTCACTGGGGTTAGGTGATATCTCACTGTGGTTTTGATTTGCATTTCTCTAATGATTAGAGATGTTGAGCATTTTTTATATGTTTACTGGCCATTATTATGTCTTCTTTTGAAAAGTTTCTGTTCATTTCCTTTGCCCATTTGTTGATGGGGTTGTTTGATTTTTTTCTTGTTGATTTTTTTAAGTTCTGGATAGATTATAGTTATCAGCCCTTTATCAGATGTGTAGAGAGCAAATATTTCCTCCCATTCTGTAGGCTGCCTATGCACTCTAATGATAGTTTCCTTGGCCATGCAGAAGCTTTTTAATTTGATCAGATCCCACTTATTTATTTTTGTTGCTACAGTGATTGCTTTGGGGTTCTTCTTCAAGAATTCCTTGCCTAGGCCAATGTCTGAAAGGGTCTTCCCAACATCTTCTTCTAGAATTCTTAAGGTTTCATGCCTTAGGTTTAATATCCATCTTGAATTGATTTTTGTGAGAGGTGAGAGGTGGGGATCCAGTTTCATTCTTCTACATGTAGCTATCCAGTTTTCCCAGCACCACTTATTGAAAAGAGATTCTTTTCCCCAGTGTATATTTTTGTCAGCTTTGTCAAAGATTAGATTACCATATGTGGATGGTTTCATCTCTGGATTCTCAGTCCTGTTCCAGAGGTCTATGTCTCTGTTCTTGTGCCAGTACCAAGCTGTTTTAGTTACTATAGCCTTGTAGTACAGCTTGAAGTCTGGTAGGCTGATACCTCTCAGTTTGTTGTTTTTACTTAAGATTGCTTTGGCTATATGAGGTCTTTTCTGGTTCCATACAAAGCATAGAATTATTTTTTCTAGATCTGTAAAGAATGATGATGGAACTTTGATAGGGATTGCATTAATTCTGTAGATCACTTTAGGTAGTATGGACATTTTAACGATATTGATTCTACCAATCCATGAGCAATGTAGATTTTTCCATCTGTTTACATCTTCTACAATTTCTTAAGAAATTCTTTTAATTGGATGTAGGACACTGTGCATGAAAAATTGTGAATGCTTCAACTGATGTTAACTTCCTTCTGGCAGACAGACACAGTACTAGAAGATTACCTTGATCCAGTTGATGGCAGGTATTGGCCTTTGTCGTGGCTGGTCTATTCCCAGTTTGTTCTTACCAGTAGAACATTACCCTTACTCATTGGGATTTTCCTTCTGAAGTCTCAATTTAAAGCCTTGTATGCATGCTTAAAAGGGCCACACCACTTTGTTGAGTCTGAACTTCATTCTCTGATTTCCTAGCACTATTAGACTTCTGAGGTCCTTTATTATCTCTTTAGCCTCTCAGATATTGCTTTTTTCTTGGTTTCTGGGATTCTTACTTTAAGTATGCAC
This sequence comes from Propithecus coquereli, assembly GCF_000956105.1. Classification (NCBI taxonomy): domain Eukaryota; kingdom Metazoa; phylum Chordata; class Mammalia; order Primates; family Indriidae; genus Propithecus; species Propithecus coquereli. The sequence goes on along the minus strand of NW_012143634.1, from coordinate 4,313,787 downwards.
ATGACTTAGGAATTAGCAAACATTTCAAAGTGAGATTGATCTTAGAATTTTTTGGTTTACTTCCCTCCTCTCATTTGAGTTCCGGTCTCCTTGGTAACACCAAACTTTAGCTCTTTTTTCTGCAACCCAGAGAGATTTCCACAAGCTTCTGACCACTGCTTTCTGCTAGGCCTCTATTCTCAGTGCAGTGAACTAGCAAATGTCCTAAAGGAAAAGTCACAGGTGAATGTGGGACTCACCTTAATGTACCTAAATTCTCTAAAATTTTGACCCCTGAAGTTTTGCCTGCCTTGTTTTTATCCAATAACTTTGACCAAATACTTTTGGTATCCACCAGCTTTTATAATATTCTTGGCAGGAAGGTTATCCCAAGAAAAGTTGTTCCTTTGTGGCTGGAACCTGAAGTCCCTTGCATTGTGTTTTGTGATATTTTCCTTCTTAACATTTCATACCATTAATATGGGTCTCAAAAGTGACCATCTTTTTTTTTCATTTTATCCCCTGATTTTTTAAAAAGTAAAAAAAAAAAATCATGTTTGTTCACATAACATATTATTTTGAGCTATGTCTGACTACCATTAGATGTTACTTTCTTTTAATGTTGTTACTTGTGTCCTTTAGTAATTCTATTTGAGTATTATAGCCCCTCTGTGGCAAGTTGTCTGCCCCCTGTAGGGACACCAGGATGAAGCTACACTGCTCGCTGTTTTTTTTTTTTTTTCAGATTGAAAGACCAGATTCTTGCAATTTCTCTGGCAAGGAGGATTTAGCTACCCCACAGGTCCTCCCTGGACCATTCCCTGTGGTGTTTACTACCCTTCCTCTGGGGTGGGATGAGTTCCAAGATTTTTAGGGAACAAACATATCTCCAGGAACTGAGAAGCTCTGGTTCTTACTCCCAGAGTTTCTCCTCATAGGAATTTCCCAGACTCTGGTTTGATCTAGAGGAAAGCAAAGTTCTGTGCAAGCTCCTTCCTCAGGACTCCAAGGTGTCTGACCAGGCCTTCCTCTTTGGCCCCTATCTGTCCTCTTAGCCCTGTGGTCGCTCCTGTGTGCAAGAGGTAAGAGTCATTTGGATTGGTGATGTGAGACATTGGGTAGCAGGGAGGAATCTTTCTGTTGACATCTTTCCAGAATCCCTTTTTAACCTTTTTTCCATCTCTGAATATAGGGGGCACCCACAGAAAACTAGGTCAAGGCCATTGGTGTATGGAAAATCATGTGAGCTGAGAGTCTGAACAATATTGAACATTGTTTAGGTTAAGGCATTCAAAAATCAATCTGTCATCATTAGCAAACAAGCTAAAATATACTTGAATGAAATAAAAATTTGGCGTAAAATTAGGAATATTTTGACACTGGCAAATATGTTTTAATTTGGCTTCTGGGTCTCCATGAAAAAAGAGTAAATAACATTTCATTAAAGTTGGGATTGTGTCAGTATCAATTCCAGCACTTTCCAAAATGGCTTTAACTGGGAGGTTAATGAGGGTGCCAAATAGTCTATTTAACTCTTAAATGATGTTAAATAGGTTTTGGTTTTGCCGCTGGATTTTTCAATGCAATTTTTATCCTAACATGTATTGTAAATCTCTAAGAAGGGGAAATCAGTGGTCACAGATATCCCACTGATCATTGTTTGGGAAAATGCTGCTCTATTCTAGCATCCTGTGAAATAACAGATTATTCTGTCAATCATCAATAACATTCCCACTTGGCTGAGCTATTATGTTTTAGCTTGTATTCCTCCAAAAGCAGATATTATGAGTAGGTTTGAGTGGGAGGTAATGTCAGGAAGCACTACTAGGGACATAGGGAAATGAGACAGGGAAGGGAAAATAGACAATACAGGGTCTGTTAATGTGGATAATTGGGATCAGGCCCGCCAGGGACCTCTAGGAGAGAGTATGGATTGAACATCCTACTTGAGAGGTGAAGAAGCTGAGGAATTTATTGACCAACTCCTGAGCCTCTGTGTCTGAGGATAGCATGTAGAGCAGTGGTCTCCAAACTTTTTGGCACCAGGGACCGGTTTGATGGAAGACAATTTTTTCCATGGATGGAGGTGGGGATTGGGGGGAAGGTTTCAGGATGATTCAAGTGCATTACATTTATTGTGCAGTCAAACCTCTCTGTTAATGATAAGGAGTGCACAACCTAGATCCCTTGCATGTGCAGTTTACAGTAGGGTTGCGATCCTTTGAGAATCTAATGCCACTGCTGATCTGACAGGAGGAGGAGCTTAGTAGTAATGCAAGCGATGGGGAGCGGCTGTAAACACCGATGAAGCTCTCCTTGCTTATCAGCCTGCAGCTTACCTCCTGCTGTGCAGCCCAGTTCTTAACAGGGCACAGACAGTTATGGGTCCACGGCTGGGGGTTGGGGACTGCAGATGTAGAGGACAATGAGTTCCAAGGCTATATGGGTTGGGTATCAACAGTGTCAACTACATATTGTAAACAATATTGCAAAAGGTCATGCATTTACATGGTATATTTCTGGCCTTTTTCCTTTTGTCCCTTGTACTACTGCTTCTTGAAATCATAACCAACTTCACATTCTATGTCAAATACTACTTCCCCTAGAAATTCTTCCTTGATCTCCCCAGCTATAAATGACACCACTCATTCTGTTTACCATTATGGCATTTGTTTTAAACTCTTACTTGAATAATTTTGCCCTTCTTTTGTGCAATTTTATGCTATTGTATTATAGTTATTCATAAGTAAATTCTATCTCTCCTACAAAGACACTTTACCCTTGAAGAGATGCATATATTTCATTCATCTTTCTAGACTTGCAGCACTTAGCACAGTGGCTTGAGAAGGACAGGAGGATAATCAATGTTTGTTGAATGACTGAGGGTCTTCAAATTCTAGAACAGAAACAATGTTAGCACAGTCTGAATTAAATCATGAAGAATTCAGTTGTTACTTCTACAAGTAAGAGGATGGCTTGAACCACTTATTTTTGGAATAGTCACTCTTATTGGTTGGATGAAGTTTGTATTTGGACAGCCAAACACTTAAATAAATGCCAAGAGGGGCTGGAGAATTTCATCATTCCATCTGGACTGCAAGACACATGTATGGGTGGGTCTGTTCTGAAGGCATGCTTAGAAGTAGTTAAGTATGTCCTTGGGAATTTTCTGACTTTATTCAGACAGATGTTTTCTCTAACTAGCATTGGCCTTTGTTTAGACAAATCTAAAAGTCAGGATAGTTCCATTTTGCCTTTTTAAAAAATAGAATAAACTGTGTTACTTCTGCATTCATAATGAATGTTTATAGTCATTTTTATATATTAAATACTATTAATCAAGAGAAGCAATTTGAGTTAAGCTATTGCCCTAAATAAGTAAAAAACGGGAGCATAATTAGAAATGGCTTCCCCTCTCCTATTTTTGTACTGTTCTACTTAATATTTGGCAGATGGAGTATGAATAGAAATACTTAAGTTGGAATGCTTTATGGGGTTTTAATCTGTTGTTAATTAGTCGTGAAATAATTTTAATTACTTAAAAATTCCATTATGACAGTGCTTCAAATATGTGCCACATATTGGCAAACTATTACAGACCATTGTTTTGTAAATCATTTTACTTATACTTGTGTTGATTGGAAGGAAAATAAGGTGAATATATTCAATATATTTATAGAGAAGAGATTTGACAGGGCAAAGAAAAACTGTTTACCTCAAATTGGGCTATAAAAATCTCAAAGCCTTTGGGATTTTATCAGCAATTCAAAGCAATTACTTTTTTAAAAAATGAAAAAAGCAGTGTGAATGAAAGAGAAAGATCAATTGAATCTAAGTCTCTTCTCCTAAACTCCTTTTTACTTTTTCCATTATTTATTCTTGCTGTTTACACTTTCACTTCCAGCCTGCAGGAAGGAGGTAGCAGTCATGACTATCAAAAGTAGCCTCTTTTATTGTTTTCCAGCTTTTTTTTTTTTTTTT
>NW_012143634.1:4301772-4308657 GCF_000956105.1 Propithecus coquereli | reverse complement strand
CCAATTTGCTGGTGAGTACATGTGGTGCTTGTTTTTCCATTCTTGGGATACTTCACTTAGTAGAATGCGTTCCAGCTCTATCCAGGAGAATACAAGAGGTGCCTCTTTTTAATAGCTCTAGGAAGATTGGTTGAGGAAGGATGATGTTATATATAAGGTACTGAGGATTAGAGAGAAATTTATTCCTTTGTTCATTCAATCACTCAAATATTTGTTGAATTAATCAAGGAATTTACACTCCAATAAGAGACAAAACATATGTAGTCAAATGATTATTATATAGACTATGCATGTACTTGAAGACAGGTTAGAAAATGTTAAAAAAATATAAAAGAGAGAGATATTTTTAACTGTGAGTATTAATATAAACTTAGAGTTTGGGTGGGTGATGGTAGAGTATGAAAAGATTTCTTTAAAGAGGTAGTATCTGAATCTCATCCTGAAGGATGGGAAGAATAATTTTAATAGGCAGGTAGGAGAACATTCACAAGAGATACATTATCCCTTTCCCCTTTCTAATTGTACCCTCCTCTTACAGCCCATGTATTTTGGGGGAAGATGACCCCATTCCAAGCTCCAGGGGTGGCCTAAGTTTACTTAAGCAGATCAGCATCTTCTGTTTCCCAGGCTGAGTTAGAAGAAGTAATAGTAATTATTGGGTCAGAAATATAGGTGAGGTCTCTGCATCAGAGACCTGGATTGGAGGAGGATTGAGAGCCAGAAGTTGAAGTGATTGGGAAGAGAAGCTGTAAGAGTGTTAAGGACTTGGGTTGAATAACAAATATCCAGGATCCATTGCTTAGGTCAGGGAAGTTGATTCATTTCAAAAGGGTGTCAGATTTGCCTAAGAGAGGGAAATTATTCCCATGACATGTCCAGAGCTCACTGCCTTTTAAACACACTGGCTCTGGTCATCAGACCATTTAGCCTGATTTTAACTGGGCATCCTCTCCAGCCCCTCCCCTCCCTCCAACACAGTGATGACTTCTTCAATTGTGTCTTCATAACTTTCTCAGATTTGTTCACTTTTCTCTGTCCCCACTGCTGCTGTCCTAGTTTCCCCCTCATTACTTCTTATCCATATAACTGCAATCCCTTCCTAAATGGTCTCGTTGACTCTCATCTGACCTCTTCCCATTCCAGAATGACATTTTTAAGACAAAAAAATCTAATTATGATATTCTCAAGCCTTGACTTTCTTCAGTCCTCAACCTCTATCTATGTCCCAGTCATCTGAACATGCAATAGCTTCCTAAATATAACAATGCTCTGTACCTTTACACATGATGGTTCTTTGCCTATAACAATTGTGTCCCCTTCCTTCTGTACCCAGATTATGCTCCAGTCCTTCCCCAGAGTATGACTCCCCTTACCCTCCATTCTCAACCTACAGAGACTCCAGGGAATTTGGTGCATTAGATTACTGCTGTGACTATGAGGGTGAGCACCGCCCAGCAGAATGTCAGCCGGCTTGGGTGTGGTGTTTCAGGAAATGTGGTGTGAAGGTGAGCCTCCTATTCTGGCTCCTGTTCCAACTCTCACAAAGTTAACAGTGAGTGAGTCCAGGGCATTGGACAGGCTGACCATTAACCAAGGTCAAGAAAGCCAAGGTCTAGAGGGACATGGACTGTAGAGCAGTGTAGGGCCTCGGAGCAAGACTGGGAGGGCAAAGAGTTGAAGACCCTGGACTCTAATGCTTCCTTTGTCCCTTGTTTTTGTCTTGCTCAGCTTGTCTGAACCACCTCCACCCGCTAAAGTCAGCTGATGGAAAATTACCTTCATGCTTAGGGGACTGTTTTGTATTATTTTTGAATCTCCTTATGAAATTTAACAAGTACTTCTAAGTTTTGAAAAAGTTTACATTTGAAAATTTTTCGAGCAATATACATCTCTAAATCAATTTTGTTCTATAGGTAGAGAGGGCTAATTAAATCATTCATAAGAATGAGCTTTTGCAATAATTCCTCTGTTGGCTCATGCCATGTGGAATTTTAACTAAGTAACAGATAAATTAGTTTTGCCTCTGTGGCGTTTTTCCGTAGCTAATGTTTTACAACTGTTCAAAAACATAATCAGTCATCGTAGGACAGCAGTTTTTGTAGCTGCATTACAAAGAAAGTTTCATGGTTTAGATTTGTCATGTTCACCAATCTTAATGTTAATGCTACTAAACTCACATTAATAAATATTAAACTCATTTATTCAACAACTGTTTATTGAGCATTTAGTATTAACAACACACTATTTTAGGCACTGGGAGGGATATAAAGATGCAGAAGACACATTCCAGTTCTCAGGGAGAGAAGCTAATGGGAATATAAGATATACAGAGAAAAAGTAAAATAGAAGAAAAGATGTAATGTGTCACTAAAGAGGTATAAAGTTCAATAGTTATTCCACTGGAGTGACTGAAGAAGAATTGAATCTTTGAGTATATGCAGGGAGATGAGGAGGGAGAGAAGAAATGTCAAGGGAGAGAGAATTTCATGAGCAAAAGCTCAATGATAAGAAAGTATAAGGCTTGTTCAGGGGAGTGATGAGAAAATATTTGGGAAGTGTTGATTGAAGCAGATTATCTAAGACTTTTGAAACATCACAATGTAAGATGCTTATTTTTTTGACTAGTATTTCTTAAAATGGGATCCATAGACCTAGTCTACAAGATCCTTGTCTTTTCTTTTAGGTTATTTTTACAACAACAAAGGATTATTTCTAGTTCATATCACATCTACATTTTGGGCCAGTGGTAGCTCTGCTTTACCCCAGAACCCAAGCTTTTACAACAGCATCTCTCTGGAATATTCCTGGTTTGCAGGGAAGAAGAAAAGAAGACAATGGAAAGCCATACAATGTCCTTTAAAGCTTTTATTCAGAAGTCATGCATTTCATTAGCCAAGTAAGGTCTATGAGAATTGAAAAATTTGTAATGTTTTTATCTAAATGAAAATCTAAAAAAAATTCAATGTATTTTGGATTACCTGAACATTCACCTTTAAACTGAGAACAGCCATAAGATTTCAGAGCCTGCATTGGCTTCAGTGATTTGATGACACAAAATAGTTACCTCTGAGTTGTTTTATTAGTACTGCCTAGGCAATTAGAGACATAGGAAAAAGTGAATGATTCTGATGTCTTTGCCCTAGTTGAAGCCAAATGACATCACCAGTGTACAATGAAGATATTCTAGGGCTTTGAATAAAGAAGTGGGAAGATTTAGTCATCACAGGTTCATTGCAACATAGGTGCACCAAAGACAACAACAATAACAACAACCAAACCTGTGCCATAGCATTCGGTTCTATACTCATGTTTAAGACGATAGTTTAGTTTATGCCAATTATTATCTCTCACGTTAATTTATTGTTGTTCATTTGACTTTTATTGGTTTGATAGCTTTGTTTTTATTTAATTTGTGAAGTTATTTTAGGATATGGTTTTATAAGATAGTTAAAAATAAGATTATGTTACTTTTATGTTTGTTAATAATTAAGTAAAATGCTCATAAAATAATTTATTTTTCCTTTAAAGGGATATACATACATTACTAAAGTTTGAGAAATCCTGAGGTAGGCAGTGGGAACTCACTGAAAGATTTTGTGGATATGAGTGACATAGTTGTGGCTGTGCCTAAGGAAACTGGTCTGGCAACAATACGGAATATTTACTAGAAAAGAAAGAGAGAGGAGGGAGAATGCAATTTTAAGAATCCAGGTGTGTGACAGTAAGACTTCCTGAAAATGGAAAGGAAGGGACAAATGGGAGAGAGGTTGATAGAGGAGCATTAATGGGCAGTTTGCAGGGACTACTTTGATGTATGTAAGGAAGGATAGGAAAGAGTCAATACTTTCTGAGACTTTTGTTCTCTCCAAAGAAAAGAATAGTAGTACTATGAGCAGAAACTGGAGAAATAAAGAAGGGATAAATTTAGCAAAGACAACATGTTTGACTTTAGACATGATTTACACTGTTAATAATAGTTTTAAAATAGGTTAATAAATTTAATAATTTATTAATATAGAGAAAAAATAAAGAGGAAAAAGAATGTTTTTAGTGAAGGATGCTAATTGAGTAGTTTAACTGTAAATAATCTAATTTTTATATCCCGAGCACCTAGCTCATTGCTTGACACATAGTATACATTCAATAAATGTTAAATGAACTGAATTTGTTGATGTGAATGAAATAGAACTACTTTAGAAATATTGATCATCTGAATTTCCACTTCTGGCATTAAGGTTGAATAAGGGCTTTGAAGAACCCTGCTGCTTCAGAACAATTATATTCTGCATAGGATATACTTTTTGTGACATTGCTTGTATTACCAGAAGAAGGGGATATCTTTGGGGACTACTGCTAATATACCATGAACTGGATCGGGAGTGGCAGGTTGCTGTCACCAGAGAAGTGGGCTACTGTGAGGGGCAGAATTGCCTTAACAATAGTGGCATTGCTGTTGGGATACTAAGCCTTGGGACAATGAAGGAATAGGGAAGATAATAAGAGACTCCTTCACTGAGCCAAACGCTTCAAGCTGAAGTAATCCCTTGGCTCCTGGAAGAAGCAGAAACAAACACTCTCTATAGGAAATCTTCCTCAAATTTTTCCCATAAAACTCTCACCAATTAAATTGAAACAATGAGCTCACAATCAAAGATTATGAAACACATGGTAAAGAAATTCACAATGAGTGAAAGTCACCAGAAGCAACAAACTCTTGATTTGGACCCTCCAAGGATGCAGATGTTAAAATGATCAGATATTGGATATAGGACAAATGAGTATGGTATATGTAAAGAAATAAAGGGCACATTAACAAATCAAAGCATTCAATAACATACTATCAGGAATGACTGGACAGAACTAAAAACAATTAAATCCTAGAAATGAAAAATATAATTGTTGAAATTAAAAATTCAATGGGCAGATTAAACAACATTGGACAAAACTTAAGAGAAAATTAGGGAGTGTGGTATAGAAAGACAAATGGAAAATGTAAAGAAAAGGAGAGAATAGAATGAGAACGTGGTCTAATATGCATTTAATCTGAGTGTCAGATGGAGAGAATAGAAAGAATAGAGGAAAGGCAATATTGAAGGGATAATGGATGTGGATTTTCCATACTTGGTGAAAAATATGAATTCACAAACCCAGGAAACACAACACACTCCAAACAGGACTAATAATATACAATTAGAATGACAGCAGATTTACAACAGCAACAATGGGAACCAAAAGCAGTGGAATAATATCTTCAATGTGTCCAAAGAAAATAATTGTCAACTTAAAAATGTGTTATCACAAGATTATCTTTCAGAATTGAGAGTAAAGGGAGGCTGTGTATTTCTAAGAATTTGTCCATTTCCTCCACATTTTCCAGTTTATGTGCATAGAGGTTTTTATAGTATTCATAGATGATATTTTGTATTTCCGTGGCATCAGTTGTAATTTCCTTTTTTCATTCCTGATGGGGCTTATTAGAGTTCTTTCTTTTCTGCTTCTTGTTATTCTAGACAGAGGCCTGTCAATTTTGTTTATTTTTTCAAAGAACCAACTTTTTGTTTTATTAATCTTCTGTATAGATTTTTTGTTATCAATTTCATTTAGTTCTGCTCTGATCTTTGTTATTTCTTTAACTGATCAAGACTTAAGTGCACATATAGCAATAGCATTCATCGGGTGTTAGGCAGATGGGAGGGGGGAGGGGATGGGTATATACACACCTAATGGGTGTGGTGCGCATCGTTTGGGGGATGGACACACTTGAAGCTCTGACTCAGGTGGAGCAAGGGCAATATACATAACCTAAACATTTGTACCCCCGTAATATGCTGAAATAAAAAAAAAAAAGAATCTAGAGTAAAATTAAGACACTTGCAGCAAACAAAAACAGAGTTCACCCCAAAGATATCTGCACTAAAAGAAATTATAAATTATGCTCTTCATGCATTAGAAAAACTATCCCAAAGGGAAATTATAAGTTGCAAGAAGAAATTGTGAACAAATAAAATTATATCTATGCATATAAATCCAAACAAATATTGTATAATAAAACAATAATAATTATAAAACTATTAAATATGTGGAGAACAGCACATAAGTTAGAAAGGGGACAATGAACATTAAAGAGTTCAGGAGGTAGGTTAAGATATTATTTATCATTATGCTTTGCAGGTTAAATAGTAATGCTCAAAATTTGGAAGTCCTAGCCAGAACAATTAGGCAAGATAAAGAAGTAAAGGACATCCAAATTGGAAAGGAAGTAATCAAATTGTTTTGGTTTGCATATGACATGATATAAGACTTAGAAAAACCTAAATATTGTACCAAAAAACTGACAAATTCAGTAAAGTTTCAGGATAAAAAATCAGCATACAAAAATCAATAGTGTTTCTATATGTCAATAGCAAACCATCTGAAAAGGAAAGCAAGAAAGTAATCCCATTTACAATAGCTACAAAAAACCTCCCTGGGAAAATTTATCCAAAGAGGTGAAAGATCTCTACAATGAAAACTATAAAACACTGATGAAAGAAATTAAAGAGGACACAGAAAAGGAAAGATATTCCATGTTCATGAGTTGGAAGAATTAATATTGTTAAAATGTCCATACTGCATAAAGTGATCTACAGTTCAATGCAATCCCTATCAAGATACCAATGATATTTTTCACAGAAATAGAAAAAACAATCCTAAAATTCATATGAAACCAAAAAAGCCCCTGAATAGCCAAAGCAATCCTGAGCAAAAAGAACAAAGCTACAGACATCACACTACTAGACTTCGAAATATATCACAAAGTTACAGTAACCAAAATAGCATGGTACTGGCATAAAAATAGACACATTGTACTCACCATCAAATTGGTATTAACTAATCAACACATAA
>NW_012143634.1:4287324-4291016 GCF_000956105.1 Propithecus coquereli | reverse complement strand
GATATTACTATTCAATAATAACTCTAAACAATCTGTTCCTAGAATGGATGAATTGTGGTATATGTATAAAATGGAATATTATACATCAGTGAAAATGAATGAAGTGTATCCCAAGTGACAACATGAGTTATTCTTGGACGCATACTGTTAAGTGAAAAAGCAGATTTTAGAGTTTATTTGAAGGTATATATAGCTTTTTAGTACTCACAACAAAGAAACTCAACAATATATGCTTCAGGAATGCTATACATATTTGATAAAACAATAAAAAAGAATAAAATGATGAACACAAAATAAAGATAGCAAATACTTCTGGTAGGGACATAGGAGGATTGGATAGGGAAGAATACATAAGTAGATGCAAGTTATATACAGTGGTATAATGTTTAGGTAGTGAGTTCATTGATTTTTATTATGTTCCTATGCTTTTAAACTTATTTAAGTGTTTTATTTATCCTTTCATGTGGTTAAAATATTATGTAAAATATTTGAAAAACACAACATTTGCAATTAATGATTTGCAAGTTGGAAGTAATTTTTTCCAAGTGAGCCATTTGATCACAGTTTTTATCTAGATTCCTTGAGTATCCTTTCTTCAAGCTCTTTGTTCATAATAATTCCTGTGTCATATTTATTTTTTTCTGGAAAAAGTTCCAAAGGAAATCTTTGATAATATTTGCTTAGCAGTTTCTCCTAAAAAAATGACTTACAACATCATTTTAAAAACACAACCAGTGCCTGAGTTGGGAACTACCTGTTCTAGAAACTACAAATTTAGCTGTTTTTTTTTTTTAGTTGTTTTTTAAAAGTGGCTTTTCCCCTTCTTCTCTTAGGTCAGCCATACTTTTCTGAATCTTGTTTCATGTGTTTTACTACATCAATTAAAATATTTTTCTCTGAAATTATACCAGGACATCTGTTCATCCATCCATCAGTATGTCCCGCTGCTTCTTTGAATAATGTGCTCATTTATAATGTACTATTGATACAGTATTTTTAAAGCATCTCTACTTTTTAACTGTCCTCCTACTTGCTAAGAACTTTTTCTTTGCATTAACTGTGTATGGTTTTAATGTATGAAAGCTAAATGGAAAGTTCCAATGGTCTATAAGCTTCTCTATGGGACTGTAAGGCCCTCCTGGGCAAGACTATGTCTTATTCTTCTTTGTACACCCTTTGCTTATCATAGGTCATAGATGGTAGGTATTGAAGAAATATTTCTTGCAATGAACTAAAACACTGTAGTTCTGCTCCATTTTGAAATATTTTAGCATGATACCTGGTAATGAGGAGCATACCTCATTATAACTGTCTTTCTTAACTACTGAGATTAGTCAGGTTAAAAATCTAGATTATGTGATTAGTGTTTTCAGGAATAAGGACATTATTTTATATCCTTGTGATAGAGACTGCCTGCTTGATCACCAAACCCATTTCCTGTTCTTGAGCTCACAGCTAGAGTGCATTTCCTGAGATGATTTGTAGTGAGAAGTATCCTAAATTCTAGGCAATGGAATGTGAGTAGAAGTGAGTATACCACAAACATTTCCCACATATAACTTTCCATTCTCTTTCCCCATTTGTTGAGTAAGTGTGGATGACTCTGAGGCCCAGGAGAAGGTAGAGACCCAAGAAGGCCACCCAGTCAGGAACACTCATCTTGGACTTCATATGAGCAAGAAATAAACTTTTATTGCATTCAGCCACTGAGATTATGGGCTTTATCTGTTTAAGAAGCTTGCATCAACCTAATTAATACAATTTTCCCTAAATATTCTTGAGAACTGTTTTGCCCTTTATATATGTAGATGATGACAACCTCAAGAGATGGGAGGGGGGCTGGAGATTGGGTTCAATTGACAGCAGTTCTCTAACAGCAACTGGGTGTTCTACAATCCAATTAAATTCTGACATTAACTATCCAGAGTTAGCACAGACCCCACAGGTGAAGGGGCTCAGTCTCACAATGCTTCTCTTGCTTCAGATGCCAGTTGTAAGTCCTGGGTGTCCACAAGCCACCTGCACTTCTGTCCAGCCAGCTACGAATTTGGGAATTCCCGTAATCACTCCTCCTTTCAGGTTCATTAGAATAACTCCAAAGTTACCAAAAGTGCTATGCTTATGATTATAGTTTTATTATAAATAATACTACTGAGAAACAGCCAAATGGAAGAGATGAATGGGGCAAAATCTGGATGGGGTGTCTGTGTGTGTGGGCCACAGAGCTTGTATACCCTTTCCTCATGAAATCAGGGCACATCAAGAACAGCAATGTATTCACAAACTGGAAGCTCAACTGAGCCTCAGGATCCAGGGTTTTTATTGAGGCCTCATTACATAGCACAATTGATTAAATCATTGGCCATGTGATTAAAGCAAATCCCCAGTCCCCCTTCCCTCTCTTGAGGTTGTCTTTCTGGGGCCAGCTGCCATCCTGAAGCTATCTAGGGAAGCCACCAAGAGTCACCTAATTAGAATAGATGCAAGTATGAACAAAAGGGGCTTCTTATAAATAACAAAAGACACTCTTACCAGGGAATTCCAAGGGTTTTAAAATTGTGCCAGGAACAGGGGACAAAGACCAGATACATTATTATATCACAATGGTAAACAACAAAGGCCAACCTTTTGAGTATAAAAAATTTGTTTTTTGAGCTTATTGACCAAAGATTCTCTGGAATCTTGCCCATGAGACCTTTTCTTCTCAAGCTATAAAATTTTCTCCTTCATCCCAAATCTTCTTGGTTTTCACCCCACTACAGCTCCAACATGCACTTGCCTTCAAGTTAAGTCAGAAGGAAAGGTCACACTCACACACTGACCAATAGCCTGTTTAACTATTTTAACTTCACTATTGCTTTGTATCCTTTTGTGTCTGGAAGTTTGCTATGCTGGCAATTTACTTGTTGAAATAACATATATTGCTTTTCCTGATTATAAAATGTATACACACTAATAAAAACATTATACTGAGAGATAAGCATTATTCACATTATAGCATATTTGTTTACAGTCTTTTTGTATGTACAAATTTGCAGATGATCATTTTTTTTCTGTTTACAAAATTGGAATTATATTGCATATAGAGTTTGGTCATGTGTTTTTCACTTGCCTTTATATCATAAGCATTTCTTATGTAATTCAATATTCTTTGAAAATATTCTCATGGCAATAAAAAGTCCACATATATACTATACCTATAGATGAATCATAGTTTATTTTGGCATTTCCAAGTGGTCTGAATATTTTGGTTTTTGTATTTTTAGTCTTATAAATAGTATTATGATTACCATCTTTTACATAAATTATTGTGTGTATCTTTGATTATTTCTTTAAGATAAATTTATAGATGGTCCAATTCCTTTTAAATGCAAAAATTTAATATATTTTGGGTAATTTGCATTTTTAATATGCATCTTTCTAAAGGAATTCAGCAAAGTCTCAGGATACAAAATCAATACACACAAATATAAGGCATTCATATATGCCAACAACAGTCAAGCCGAAGATCAAATAAAAAACGTGATTCCTTTTATGATCGTCTCAAAGAAAATTAAATATCTAGGAATATATTTAACGAAAGATGTAAGAGACTTATACAGGGAGAACTACAAAACACTAAAAAAAGAAATTGTAGAAGATGTAAACAGATGGAAAAACCTACCTTGCTCATGGACTGGTAGAATCAATAT
>NW_012143634.1:4286027-4287274 GCF_000956105.1 Propithecus coquereli | reverse complement strand
AAAAAAAAAATAGACACATAGACCAATGGAACAGAATAGAGAATACAGAAATAAATCCACATATTTTTAGCCAACTGATATTTGACAAAGGTGCCAAGAACATACATTGGGGAAAGAACAGTCTCTGAGATAAATGGTGCTGGGATAATTGGATATTCATATGCAGAAGAATGAAACTAGACTTATATCTCTCACCACATAAAAAAAATCAACTCTAAATGGATTAAAGAGTTAAATGTAAGACCCCAAACTATAAAACTACTAGAAAAAAAACATAGAGGAAACATTTCAGGACATCGATCTGGTCAAAGATTTTTTGGATCAGACCTCAAAAGCACAGGCAACAAAAGTAAAAATAGATAAATGGGATTATATTAAACTAAAAAGCTTCTGCACAGCAAAGGAAACAATCAACAGACTGAAGTGACAACCTGCAGAATGGGAGAAAATATTTGCAAACTATCCATGTGACAAGGCATTAATATTCAGAATATATAAGGGACTTAAGAGAAAAAAAATCCAATTAAAAATAGGCAAATGCTCTGAATAGACATTTCTCAAAAGAAGGCATACAAATGGCCAACAGGTACATGAAAAAATGCCCAACATCACTTATCATCAGGAAAATGCAAATCAAAACCACAATGAGATATCATTTCACTCCAGTTAAAATGAATATAATGAAAAAGACAAAAGTAACAAATGCTGGCAAGGATGTGGAGAAAGCGGAACTGCTATACCCTGTTGGTATAGCAGTACAGCCATTAATTAGTAATTAGTACAGTTATTATGGAGAACAGTATGTGGGTTCCTCAGAATGATAAAAATAGAAACACTGTATTATCCAGCAATCCCACCACTGGGTACAAATGCAAAGGAAAGGAAATCAGTATGTCAAAGAGATATCTGCACTCCCATGTTTATTGCAGTGCTACTCACAATAGCCAAGTTATGGAGTCAGCCTAAGTGTCCATCCACAGATGAAAGAATAAAGAAAATGTGGTACATATACAAAACAGAATATTATTCAGCCATAAGAAAAAATGAAATCCTGTAATTCATGTTAACAAAGATGAACCTGGAACACATTATGTTAAGTGAAATAAGCCAGGCACAGAAAGACAAATACCAAATGTTCTCACTCACTCACTTAGAGCTAAAGAAGTTGATCTCATAGAAGTAGAGAGTAGAACAGTCACTACCAGAGGCTGGGAAGGGTAGAGAGTAGGGGAGTGGTGAGAGCTTGG
>NW_012143634.1:4279983-4281427 GCF_000956105.1 Propithecus coquereli | reverse complement strand
CACCATACACAGAATTCAATTTCAGATGGATAAATGAGGGAGATGTAGAAAGCAAAAATTAAAAACCTTTAACTGGAAATATGGAAGAATATATTTCAGACCTAGGAGTATGGAAGGATTTCTTAAACAAGAAAAATATTCCAACCATGAAAACATTATTGATAAATTTATCTGCATTAAAATTAAGAATTTCTGTTTATCAAATGACAGTTTAAAAGCAAATAAAAAATAAGATACAGATCGGGAAAAGATATTTGCAACACATAAAACTGACAAAGATTTAGTATCTAAAATAAATGAAGAACTCCTAAAATCAATAAGAAAGGGACACCAACCCATTAGGAAAATGGGCAAAAGACATCAGTTAGCATTTTAGATAGAAAAAGAAACACTAGCTTAGGTTGGCTTCTCTAGAAGTATGAGACAGGGATTTTTGAGCAAGCCGGAGAGCGCTCTAAGGAAGAATCTGTAGGGAAGTGATGGAAGCAGGGTAGAGCAGGGGAAGAAGCTAAACAGAGATATGTTTTCAGTCTGATCTTATGGGATGGCACTGCAGATTTGCCCCATTTAAAGAGAGGGGACTGGGCCTTTGTATTTCTACTTGGCCAGTCATTGGCTACGGGCTGCCCTAGGCTTTTTCAGGTGAGGTGACTCCCATTGGCCAAGGGCATTTCTCCAGAGAAGAGAGAAATTGTGAGCCATTGGCAGCCAATCTAGCAGCATCTAAAGGAAAAATGTACTGGCCCAATCAAGGAGATTTGCTCAGGGCACCATGAATGCCTACTACAGTCACTCCTGTTAGTAATTAGGGAAATGGAAATTGTGACCAAAGTAAAATATGATTAAAAAAATTCTTTTATTTTAGTTTATTAAGGTATAATTTGCATACAATAGAATTCACTCATTTTAAGTGCACAGTCTGATGAATTTTGGTAATTGCATACATTCATGTAACATCTACCATAGTCAAGATATAAAACAGTTCTATCATCCTAAAAAGTTTCCTCACACCCTTTTGCAGTCGATTTCCTCTCCCAGCCCCAGGCAACAAACTGATCTGTTTCCTATCACTACAGTTTTGACTTTTCTCAAATTTTATATGAATGGAGTCATACAGTATTTAGCCTTTTATGTTTGACTTCTTTCACTTAGCATGTATCTGTGATCAGCCATGTTGTTTTGTGTATTAATATGAAATAAGATTTTGTACCCACTATATTTATAATAATGATGTAGTCTGACAACACCAAGTGCTAGAGAACACTGGATTAATAGGAACTCATATATTATTGGTGGATTGTAAATTGTTGCAACCATTCTAAAATATGTTTTGGCATTTTTGTTGTAAAGTTAAACATTTGCTTAAACTTTGAGCTATTAGTAGCAATTCCTCAAATACTCAATATAAAATCTTTCCTATGTGGTTCTGGGGATATACACACAC
>NW_012143634.1:4277803-4279933 GCF_000956105.1 Propithecus coquereli | reverse complement strand
GGAAGAAAATAGATTTTCTAATGAGGATTGGGAATTGCAATATTGTCTTGTTTCTACTAAAGATAAGATGATTTGCTTGTTTGTGATACTGCAATATCAACATTAAAGAAATTCAATACTCATCATCATTATAACACTCAAAGGGCCACAAATATTTTAAATTAGAAGGAGAGGAACAAAAGGGTGTATTGCAGAAATTAAAAGATGAAAAGCAAAAGCAAAGACAATTCCTTCTAGCAGCAATAAGACTGGAAATAACACCACTGAAACAACTTATAAAGTATTGTGGCTTATATACTCAGGAAAAAAGGGAAGCCATCCAGTGATGTTGAAATCATTAAAGAATGCAATTGCCAAAGTTGTAGGGTGCTTAGACCCTGATAATGTTTCGAAGGACAAACAAATAAGGAGAACCACAACTGATTGGCAGCATGAATTCGCCTTCAACTTAACAGAACAACTTCATGCAATACTTCAAAAGGAAAATATATATTATTCAATTGCTTTGGATGAATCAACTGATACTATTGACTTAGCATGGGTTTTATGCTTCATTCAGGTCATAACAGAAGATTTTCTTTGCATTGAAGAGTTACTTGCTTTGGGTATTCTTGTGAACAGAACATGGAGAATAGATATCTTCAATAATTTTCAAGATAAATGTCATGAAGTTGGACTGAATTTGGTAAATTTAGTGAGTCTATGTACGGATGCTGTACCTTCCATGACAGGAAAACATGAAGGGTTTATTACACAGATAAAAAAAGTATTAACAGAGCCAGATGCTCTCATTTCTTTTGCTTGTATATTGCATCAGAAAAATCTCTGTGATAAAACTACTATTTTAAGTGACACTTTGCTCCAAGTTATAAGTATTGTTAACTATATTCCTGCAAATGCAACACTGCATTGTCAGTTTCGTAATATGCTAAAGTTGAACCATGAGGTATTCACTGTGGATTTGCAGTATCATTCTAAAGTGCATTGGCTATCACAGGGACAGGTATTAGCCAAAATTTTATCTCTCTGAGAACAGATAGTTACATTTTATGAAGAACAGAATCAGTAATGTGAATTACTGAAAGATTTCTACAGGAGCACCGCATTTCTGTGTGATATGTCAAATCAAAACGACTTGAATATTTCTTTGCAAGGTAAAACTAAGTCTATATATGACACGTAGCAAAAAATACCAAGAATTTCAAAAAAAGCTTTCTTTTTTCAAAACACTTCTTCTTCAAAAGGAAATTTTGGATGAGCATTTTCCCTAGTTAGCAAAGGTCATTGATGATCAGGATGATACATGCAAAGCATTTGAAGCATATGCAGCTGTTATAAACCTATTAATTGGAGAATACAATGAAAGGTTCACTGACTTTGAGAATCATGACATCACACACAAATTAGCATTTCAGCCTCACCTAATTCATATCACCAAGGCACCTAAAAAACTACAAATGGAATTGATTGAGCCTCAGTAGATGACATTTTAAAGTCATTGTTTGATGCTAAGAAAGGTCCAACTGAAATATGGAAAAATGCAGTAGAATACCCATGCCTTCAGCAACATGCCCCCAAAAATACTTTCTTATTTTTCAACCACCTATTGCTGTGAATCTACATTCCCCTACCTAACCCAAATCAAGAAACCCTTAAGGTCACAAATGACTGATACCCATTTAGAGGATCAACTGAAACTGCAAACCTCTATGCTACAACCAAATATTCAAATGCTTTCCAACAAAAAGCAGACACGACAAAGTCATTAAAAAGTTAGTTAACTTTAAAATTAACAAATAGTTTTCATTGTTTGAAATTATTAAGTACGTAGTAGTTAGATTTTATAAAATAATGTACATTTTTAAGTATATCTAATTGAAGTTTCTTGAATGCAGCCTTATTTGATTACAGCTAAATTAATGCAGCCTTCCAACATCAAAAGGTTCCCCACCCCTGATCTAGAAGTTAATAACAATTTGTTTCAAACTTCTCATATATTTTAAATTAACCCAAAACTCTCGTGAATGAATCAAACAAGAAACCATGATGGAAATTTTAAAAATACTTAAAACTGAATAATGACAATATTACATATCTTATTTTTGGGATATAGAAAAGTCAATATTATTA
>NW_012143634.1:4277254-4277753 GCF_000956105.1 Propithecus coquereli | reverse complement strand
TAAAAATTCAACTGAATGGACTTAATCAATCCTGAAAAGTACTAAAGGGGAAAAAAGAAGCAAAATAAAAGCAAGTTGCATAGAAATAAAAATGTGAGATATAGAAACATGTTTATATTAAAAATCACAAAAAACAAATTCCACAACACAAAATTATAAAAAGCTCAATTGACCAGAAAGATATAACAATCCTAAGTCTGTATGCATCTAATAAAATAGCCTCCAAATATATAATACAAATATTGATAGAACTATAGGAAAATAAATAGGCAAAATTACCATTAGAGTAGAAGATTTCAATATAAATTTCTCAATGTATAAGAGTAAATAAACAGAAGTTTTGAATAAACACACTTAACAATCTTGATTAAATGGGCATATATAAAACTCTCTACTCAATTATTAAAGAATACATATATTTCCCCATGTCATGTGAAACATAAAAAGTGATCATACATTGGTTTATAAAGCAAGTTTTAACACATTTCAAATTACTGAT
>NW_012143634.1:4257197-4266867 GCF_000956105.1 Propithecus coquereli | reverse complement strand
TGATCACATGGCAGAAATACTCTCTAGGGATTAGGGGGATGGGGGGGCAAATCTACAAGTAAAGGACACGGGGAGCACTAAAGGGAGGGAAGGGCATGCCTTTAACCCGCATTTGGGTGAGGTAAAGACATAAAGTGTAACTATAATGTTTGTACCCTCACAATATCCTGGAATAATAATAATAAAAAAATAATGAAATGTAGCAAAGGGAATCCTAAAATGTGAAACTAAAAACATGATAATACCTATATGGAGCACAAAGACTGCAGGAACAATTACCTACACTAAAAAGAGCTTAATCTATGTAGATGTAATCTTGGAACCAGTGGCATCCTTCATCTTAAATAAAATAATTTCATTAAACATTGAAAAAAAAGGACAATTTGGCACTAGGCAATAAGATTAAAAAATTGTGTCTTTTAACCTGGTTATCACCCCATTGGGAATAAGTATTAGTGAAACTAAAAAAAATTGTCTAAGGATGTTTATAGCACTGTTTATTCATAACAGTGAATTATAGAAAAATACCTCAAACTATACATATGAACTGATGAGCATGGTATATAGCAGGGGAAATGGTGTGAGTATGCTGCTACTTGGAAATATGTATACAAAGTAATGTTAAGTGAAAAAAGGGTAAGGTATAGGAAATATACACTGGCCAACTAAGTGAGAAAAATATATTGCTGCATATCGATAAAAATTGAGAGAGAATTTAGAGTAACATCAATATTGGTGATTTAAGCTTATGGGAGCCTTTTTTGTAAGCTTGCTTAAATGTTCCAGTTTACCTTTTAAACTCACTCCCTCAAGTTACCTCAAGAAAAAGGAGAATTATTGTTTGGATGTCCACATACTAGAAATAAAGGGTAGAAAGACATTAGCAATTGATGTGGTTCTGGAAACCAGTCTCTCTTTCTCTCTTAGTTTTGTTCATCTCTGTGCATTATCTTTGGTTCACACAAGGATCTGCTCTGACTTTGCCCTGGTCTGCTCTTGTCTTCCTTCTGCTTCCCATAACCCTCTCAGGCACTCGGGGATCCCCATGTCACTTGGTGGAGTGAGACATTTTGATTTTCTTGGGAAATTTTGGTTTGAAGGCTGGGGGTCTAGAGGGCACTGACCAGTCTGGGGCCTTCTGTGTGGTTGTGTCCAACTCATTCTACCAATAAATGATATAGTACATGGCCACCTTGGCTCACTTCTGTAAATTCACAGGCTATGTGGTTTCCTTATAGAAGTTAAGGTAGGCACATTGAAATTTAGCCTATGAAAGTGTATATGTGTGTTTTAAATAGTAGAAGAATTTCTAGGTGTTTGAAGTTCAGGTAATATAAAGAAGATATTTGGGGTGATTAGGCCATGAAATCACCCAATTGACTCCTTATACTATAAATCATTTTTTCTCTAAATCCTACAAGTATTTTAATGACTGAAGCACACTACCTCATCACATTCTCCTTGAGACAAAATGTTAAGGTGGGAGGTGGGATGAAAGATCTCGGGGAGAGAAAGATAGGGATATTCATAGTGTGCCTTCTAGCTTTTTTCTGCGTAAAGAAACTAGTTTCCCTGAAAGTTAAATCTGTGATTTACGGTTTAGGAGCCTTGTGTTGTAACTAAATCAAGTGTCTAAATGTGTTCCTACACCTTTAAAAATTCCCAGAATATGAAAAAAGTTTATGCTTTTACCTTATGGATCTATAATACCATCTCAGAGCTTCAAGGTTGTCCTGCTGTCAAGGAACTGGAAGACAATGTCAAGAGAAAGCATAGAGGATCAAATATGTAACCTCCTGTCTTAGTCTATTTGTGTTGCTATAAAGGAATACCTGAGGCTGGGTAATTTATAAAGAAAAGAAGTTTATTTGGCTTATGGTTCTGCAGGTGGTGCAAGAAGCATGGCACCAGCCTCTGCATCTAGTGAGAGCCTCAAGCTGCTTCCATGCATAGTGGAAGGGGAAGGGGAGCCAATGTGTGCCGAGATCACACGGTGAGAGAGGAAGCAAGGCTGGGGGAGGTGACAGTCTCTTTTTAACAACCAGCTCTAGCAGGAACTAATAGAGTAGGAACTCATTACCATGAAGATGGCACCAAGCCATTAATGAAGGATCTGCCCCCATGACCCAAATATGTCCCATTGGGCACCACCTCCAACACTGGGGATAAAATTTCGACATGAGATTTGGAGGGGCCAAACAAACCAAACTATAGCACCACCTTAATCTGGAAGTGATAAACATCAGTTCCACTGAATTCCATTGGCAAAAACTAATCACATGATCCCAACTAGATGTAGGATGGGGGCAGGGGGAGCTGGTAAATGTAGTCTGTCTGGATAGCCACTCTCAAGCACCAACTCTACACCAAAGAAGGGTGTATTTTTATTGGTCAACTAGTTGTCTCTGTTATACACTCCCAACTTGTTTTCTGGTCTTCTTTATCTCCTTAATGAAACCTAGCATACAGGTTGATAATAAATTAAGCAGCTCTAATCCTATTAATTAATTGCTCAAAAAAATTTGTGGCTCTCCATTGTTTTCCAAATTAAGTGCCAACTCCTTGCCCCTGCATTCAAGCCCCCAAAGAACAGGATTTTTTTTTTTTTGCCTCATCTCCCAATACTTCCCTACCTTTAAAAAAATGTTTTAGCTACAATGGACCACTTGCTGTTTTTCAAACACAGGATCTTTGATTCATCCTCTGTTTCCATCTGGTGCTCTATCTACCTCACCATTCTTTCTCTCATGGGTGGTATACATTTCAAATAAATTCACCATAGTTTTTTTATTTTATGCTTTTCTGAGTCCTCTAGTGGGGGCAGTCACTGAATTCTAAACTGTCAGTGTCAAAAATTATGTCCCTGTTTAACATCACAGCACTTGGCAGCAGCAGGAGGCTCAGCCTGCCAGCCTGAGGAACTGGGTCCTTTCATTGACACGTTACAATTAGCACTCATGGAGACAGCAGCTTACACACATTCCACTGTGTGTAACTACTAGTTGAGAATGTCAACATGAAGTCATTTCCTAGGGTATAGTGCCTAACACCTAGAAGTCAGAATTTTACCTTCTTTATAAAGCAAAATTTTCAGCATTTCCTGATGAGTATAAAGATTCATCAGAGTAAAAGCAAAAACAAACTTGAAGCAAAAGAGCACATACAGAATACAAAAGATAATGAAGAGATTAGGGCAATACAGAAGCAGAAAATTATATGAGGACTTCTGAAAAGATCTCTCTAAACTTATTAACATAATGTTTCCATTGCCAGGAAGCTAATCTAGCTGCTGACACTTGGTTACCTTCATGCCTAGCAACCCAATTTACCAGGTTTTCCTGAGGTTTCTGGTTTTAAACAGTCTGTGGCATTGCCTCCAGGCATCCAATCAAACTCATCAGTCTATGCGGGCCAATCTTTGCTGTAGTCACCATTTCCTTCCACTGGAATTACCTCTCTACTTTTCTCTGAGTTTCTCAGTCTTTTTCCTTCTGAAGATATTATCAGATATTAAGTCTGTTAGCTGTCTTTTCAACGTTCACTTTACTGTACCCTAAATCCATTCAGACTTGGCAGGCTCACAGGACATACTCATTTTCATAATAGGTAAGCTCCCTAGAGCCTTGCTTAATATTCAGTTGTTAGGTTGAAATGAATATTAAAAATGAATATATAAAAAAGTTATGAAGATATGAAGTACCAGAATTGATATCCATCCTTCCTTAAGTTAATAATTTCTTAACTAAATTATTCAGTGGAAAAAAATGCTTTGACAGTATCCCTCCCCTATCAATTCTTTCATCCACCCATCCCTCCATTCGTTTGTCTATATGATACTTATTGTGTGCTTATTCTGTGTACTAGGTGCTCCTGCTAAAGTCTTTCAACAAAAGAAATAGGAAATTTTCCATTCTGCATTTACTTTATGTTCCTTTTCCAAACTCCTGAATATTTTTGAACTATTCTGTTTTGTTTTGGGTGTAATCATCACTGGACTAAAAGCATTGGTTGTGTTAACCTCCATGATCAAAAGCCTCCAATATCCTTCAAAACAAGCAAAATATTCCAAACCTATTAGACAACGTAGAGGGAGTGAAATACAAACTTCACAGTTCGGCATACAAAGCCCACTATCATATGGTCCCTACCAACTTTCCTTGGCTCATCTCTCAGTCCTCTTTCTTCCATCTGATCATCCTAATTGGACTCTTTGTAGTTCCTTGAGATTCTCCCCTGCATTTCCCCACCCCATGATCTCTCCTAATGTGATTTCTTTTCCCTTAATGCCCTTTTACTCAACTCCTCTGTAAAAAATTCTAATCATCCTCAAAGGTCTTGTGCAAATGATGGAGTCTTAAAGTTTGGTTTTTAAATTTAAACAAAATCCATTTACCCCTCTTTGTGAACACTGATAGTGTTTTGTATGCTATGTGTGTGTATGTCTATGTGTGTGTGTGTATACTTACACATACACCAGGTAGTTGTTAAATATGCAAATAACTTTAATTTAAGGACAATCATTTTTTCTTCCAATTAAGAACTATATTTTTAAATTTTTGAATCTCAGAGATCACCTAGAATAGTGTTATGCACAATTAGGTTTGCAATAAATGTTTGTTGGCTTGAATAGGCAATGTTCAGTCATTTAAGATCTCTAAGGAGGACAGCACATAGCCAGAGCAGAGAGAGAGATGATAAAGGCCAACTAGGGCTCAACATCTCTAATCATCAGGGAAATGCAAATCAAAACCACAGTGAGATACCACTTATCCCCAGTGAGAATGGCCTTTATCAAAAAGTCCCAAAATAATAAACTTTGGTGTGGATACAGAGAGATAGGAGCACTCATACACTGCTGGTAGGACTGCAAACTAGAGTAACCTCTGTGGAAAGCAGTATGGAGATACCTCAAAGAGAAACAAGTAGATCTACCATTTGATCCAGCAATCCCATTACTGGGCATCTAACCAAAAGAACAAAAGACATTCTATAAAAAAGACATCTACACTCGAATGTTTATAGCAGCACAATTCACAATTGCAAAGATGTGGAAACAAACCAAGTGTCCATCAATACATGAATGGATTAATAAAATGTGGTATATGTATACCATGCAGTACTATTCAGCTACAAGAAACAATGGTGATCTAGCACCTCTCGTATTCTCCTGGATAGAGCTGGAACGCATTCTACTAAGTGATGTATACCAAGAATGGGAAAACAAGCACCACGTATACTCACTATCAAATTGGTTTTAACTGATCAACACCTAAGTGCACATATAGGAATAACATTCATTGGGTGTCAGGCAGGTGGAGGGGGGAAGGAGAGGATGGGTATATACATACATAATGAGTGCGATGCACACCATCTGGGGGTTGGACACGGTTGAATCTCTGACTCGGGGGTGGGAGGGCAAGGGCAATATACATAACTTAAACATTTGTACCCCCATAATATACTGAAATAAAAAAAGGCCAACTAGGAAGCTATTGTTGTAATTGAGAGATAAAAACATCTGGGCCTCAACCAGGGTGGGAATGGAAAGGGAGGGGGGAATGGATATGCACATCCATGCAAGGAATGGATTCCAGGAGAAGGAGAAAGGAATAGAAATAACATCGAGGACTAAAACTTGGGTGATTGGGAGAGTAGTGGCATCCTGAACAAAAATAAGAAACTCAGAGAAGAGTGGTTTGGGCAAAGGGGTAGAGATGGGTAGGAGATAATGATTTCAGTATTTTAGGTGCTGAGTTATAAGTGCAGGTAGAACCAGGTAGAGGGGCATAGCAGGTGGCTGACACTGTGGCATTGCAGTCCTGGAGGGCCACCAGCTTGGAGGTGATGGTTGAAACTGAAAAAGTGGAAGAGGCTTCCCTAAAGAACACCTTGTTGAGCCAAGGAAGAGGGCTGAGAAATAGATCCTAGTGAATGCCCATGTGCACAGACCATTGTCACACAAAACTCCTTTTTTTGTGACAAGATTTGTTGACATAGATCACATCTAGTCTTAGCTGTCTGTTTCATTGTAGCTATTGAGATGATTTCTCTGGTTGTAAGTTTTCTCTCCTTCACCTAGACCTTAAACTAGAGGGCAGGAAGCTATTTCTAAAGCCTTCCTGATCTTGCCTTTCAGAAGGTAGCAGATAAAGTAGTTACTTTTTAACCAAAGAGCAAGGCAAACATACAAATACTAAAGATAATGAACTGAATTCTTCTGTATATCAGAGCTAAGTGTGCTTTGAACTTGGAGTGGTAAGAAAGGAAAAATACATAACTGGGGTGGGAGCTGGACAAAATAGTCATTGAGAATTCTATGTTTAGGTAGGAGCCGATCCAGAGACTCTCAGCCTTTTTTGCAAAACCTGGGAAAGCCTCCTAAACAGACTCAAGAAACCTTTATTAAGCATCTATTATGTTCCAGGTCCTGGGATCAGTATTTTTTTTTTTTTGCATAATTACCCCCAAATCCCTTGAAATAGGTATTCTCTTCATTTTCAGAAGAGAATGTATCCAGGACATTTTAAAGGTAGTTAACCTTGAACTATCTCTGCTGGTACCATTGCCAGGGGCACTGGATATTGTGTACACTGCTCCCATCAAATGGTAGGTTCCATTGTACCACAGTCCTCAATTGTTGGCTCACTCCTAGGAGGCACCTCCAACTGTCTGAGTCTGGGTTATGTGAATTGGTCCAAGACTGTTGGTAAATAAGGGGCTCTGTCTATCCAATTACAAAGTTAAAGGTCCTTCTCTAAGGCAAATAGGTTAAGAGTTAAGACACATTTAGAAAGCATACCCTGTGGGGGTTCCACCTAGGAGTATCAAACCCCAGCTCCTTTGCCTTAGATCTGGAGAACTCTATAGTGCAACTTATGCTAGTTCTACTGTGGGGTCAGAATGCAGCTGCTCTCTGAGGGATTTTGCCTAAAATCAGCCCCCTTGCCTGGCTTCATCCCAGTCTCTTTTGTACGTACCTCACTTCCTTCCTGGCTTCCCTGGAGGGTGAGCTCTTGTTAAATGTCTTGCATGCAAATCCTCAGGCTGAATAATATTCCAGTCTATGTATATACCACATTCTGTTTATCCATTTATCCATTGATGGATATTTGGGTTGTTTCCCAAATATTGGCTATTGTGGATAGTGTTACTATGAACATTTGTGTGTAAGTATCTGTTTGAGTTTC
Organism: Propithecus coquereli; assembly: GCF_000956105.1. Classification (NCBI taxonomy): domain Eukaryota; kingdom Metazoa; phylum Chordata; class Mammalia; order Primates; family Indriidae; genus Propithecus; species Propithecus coquereli. The sequence goes on along the minus strand of NW_012143634.1, from coordinate 4,259,680 downwards.
TGTTTTCAATTATTTTGCATATATAACTAGGAGTGGCATTGCTGAATCATTTGGAAATTCTATGTTTAACTTTTTGAAGAACCACCAGACTGTTTTCCACAATGGGTGCACCATTTGACCTTCCCACCAGTGGAGTACAAAGGTTCTAATTTCTCTACATCTTCACCAATACTTGTTATTTTCCATTTTTTAAAAATGGCCATTTTAATGGGTGTGAAATAGCATCTCACCATGGTTTTGATTTGCATTTCTCTAATGATTAGCAATGTTGAACATCGGTTCATGTGCTCATTGACCATTTGTATACCTATCTTCTTTGAAGAAATGTCTATGTGAGTTCTTTGCCCATTTTTGAACTCAGTGGTTTTTGTTGTTGTTGAGTTGTAGGAGTTGTTTGTATATTCTGGATACTAATCCCTTATCAGATATATAGTTTGGAAATATCTTCTTCCATTCTGTGGGTTGTCTTTTCATTTTCTTGATAGTGTTTCTTGATGAATAAAATTTTTAATTTTGATGAAACCCAATTTATCTATTTTTTCTTTTGTTGCCTATGTTTTTGGTGTCATATCAAATAAATCATTGCCAAATCCATTGTCATGGATATTTTCCCTTATGTTTTCTTCTCTAAGTGTTGTATAGTTTTAGCTCTTATGTTTAGGTCTTGATCCATTTTGAGTCAATTTTTGTATGAGGTATAAGGTAAGGGTCCAATTTCATTCTTTTATGTGTGGATATCCAGTTTTTCTGATATTATTTATTGAAAACACTGTCCTTTCACCATAAAATGGCCATGGCACTCTTATCAAAAATCAGTTGATCTTCACCAGACGTGAAATCTCCTAGCACCTTGATCTTTTCAGTCCAAGAAATAAAAGTGAGAAATAAATTTGTTATTTATAAGGTAAAAATAAATAAATAAATAAATGTCAAAAAAAAAGTGTTCAATTCAGTGGTGTTTGTATATTCACTAAAACCATTGCCACTATCTGTTTCCAGAACAATGTTATTAGCCCCCAAAAAACCTCAGCCCCCATTAGCAGTCACTTCCCATTGACTCCTTGATCCCCTGGCCCTAGGCAACTCCTTTGTGTCTCTATAGATTTGCCTTTTCTGAACATTTCACAAATGAAGTCATATGTTACGTGGTCTTTGGGTGACTGCTTTCACTTAGTATGTTTTCAAGGTTTATCCATCTTGTAGCACACATGAGTACATATTCTTTTTTATTGCCAAATAACATTCTATTGTATGGATATCCCACATTTTTATTTATTCATCAGTTGACATCTGGCTTGTTTCCACTTTTTTTTTCCAGTAGTGTCTTTTTTATTGTATATATATATATATAAGGTGTACACCATGCTTTCTTGATACACATATACACAGTGAAATGATTACTTCTATTAAGCAAACTAATCTATCCATCACTTTCCATGGTTACCTTTTGTGTGTGTGTGTGTGGTAAGAGCACCTAAAATCTACTCTCTTAGCAAATTTTCAGTATACAATATTATTAACTACAGTCCTCAGGCTGCACATTAAATCTCTAGACTTACTTGTCTTCCACAACTACAAGTTTATACCCTTTGATCTACTTCTTCCCATTTCCTCTCCCCTCCTCACTCCTGGTAACCACTATTGTACTCTCTGTTTCTATGTACTCAACTTTTTTTTTAGATTCCACATATAAGTGAGATCACACGGTATTTTTATTTTTCTGTGTCTGGATTCTTTTACTTAGCATAATGTCCTGTGTTTTCCCACAATGTCACAGATGGCAGGATCTCCCATTTTAAGGCTAAATAACATTCCTGGTGGGGGATTAGGGGTGTATATCGCAATGTCTTTGTCCATTCATCTGTCAGTGGACACTTAGATTGTTTCCATGTCCTGGCTATTGTGAATAATGTGACAATGACCGTGGGAGTGCAGACATCTCTATGAGGTGCTGATTTCATTTTTGATGTAGCTCTCCCCAAAACCATTAATAATTTTTTTTTTAGTTTTTTTTTTTTATTATTCCAGGGTTTTGTGAGGGTACAAACATTATGAAGGTCCACTTCCTGGTTAATGGTTGGTGCCTTCTAACTGTGTCCTCACATGGTAGAAGGGCAGGACTTTTATTTTATCTCAAAATGATTCAGGAACTACAACTGGAAGGATTTCATAGGTACAAATTAAAATACTGCAGACTAAATACATGCAAATATGGCAATGTATACATAATTATGGACTCCAGCAAGAAGGTATATGGGTATTCATTGCATTTACCTTTTATATGTTTGAAAATCTTTGTAACAAATAAATGCATTACGTAGCATTATCTAGAAAAACAGAAAATATACCATAATGGTCAGTGATTCTATCAAGATGATAGATTTATAGATGATTGTTATTTTCTTCTTTATACTCAGATGTATTTTCTACAATGGACATATATTATTTTTTTCTTTTTTTTATTTCAGCATATTATGGGGGTA
>NW_012143634.1:4255734-4256526 GCF_000956105.1 Propithecus coquereli | reverse complement strand
ATTTTAGGATAGTTTTTCTATTTCTTCAAAAAAGTCTTTTAAAATATAATATTTACAGTTACAAATTTTCTTCTAAGCACTGCTTTAGCTATATCCCATAAGTTTTGGTGTGTCTCACCTTCATCACAAAACATTTTCAAATTTCTCTTTTGATTTCTTCTTTGACTTGTTTATTATTTAGGAATATGTGGTTTAATTCCTATGCATTTTTGAGTTTCCAAAATTTCTTTCTGTCATTAATTTTTAATTTTGTTTAATTGTGGTTCAGAGAATATATTTTATTTCTATCTTTGTCAATTTATTGAGGTTTTATAGCCTGGCGTATGGTCTTTCCTTGATAATGTTCCATGTGCACCTGAGAAAAATGTGTATTCTGCTCTTGTTAGGTGGAATGTTCTATAGATATCTTTTAAGTCCAGTTGGTTTATAATGTTGTTCAAGTCTTCAATTTGTATTAATCTTCTGACTAGTTGTTCTGTTTATTATCAAAAGCAAGGTATTGTAGTGTCTGACTACTATTGTTGAATTGTCTACTTGTCTCTTTATTTCAGTCAGTTTTTGCTTCATGTGTTTTGGTGCTTTGTTGTTAAGTGCATATATGTTTACACTTGTTATATCTTCCTGATGGATTGAAGTTTTTGTCATTATAACATGTCCATCTTGATCCCCAGTAATTTTTTATGTGTGTTAATGTCTATTTTGATTTGATCTTCTGCTTGACTGTTGTTGGCATATATGAATGCCTCAGATTTGTGTGTATTGATTTTGTAGCCTGAGACTTTGCTGAATTCA
>NW_012143634.1:4243288-4244134 GCF_000956105.1 Propithecus coquereli | reverse complement strand
TGGTGAGTACATGTGGTGCTTGTCTTTCCATTCTTGGGATACCTCACTTAGTAGAATGCGTTCCAGCTCTATCCAGGAGTATACAAGAGGTGCTGATTTTTAAAAGCGGTTAATCAAAGAAAGGAGGATAAGTGTGCATTTATACTGTCTTTTATAATTATATGATTACCTTTACTGATGCTCTTTTTTTTTCATATGGATTAAAGTAACTATCTGGAGTCACTTGGTTTCATCCTAAAGAGCTTTTAGTATTTCTAGTAAGGCTGGTGTGCCAGCAACAAATTCTCTATTTTTGTTTATCTGGGAATGTTTTCATTTTGCCTTCCTTTTTTTTTTTTTTTTGAGACAGAGTCTCACTGTGTTACCCAGGCTAGAGTGCCCTGGCGTCATCCTAGCTCACAGCAACCTCAAACTCCTGGGCTCAAGTGATCCTTCTGCCTCAGCCTCCCGAGTAGCTGGGACTACAGGCATGAGCCACCATGCCAGGCTAATCTTTGCCATTACTCTTATACATATTAGATCTATAAATGGTACAAATCCAGCAATACAATTTTATAATTATTACTTTATATAATTCTATGTATTTTATAGAATCTAAGAGAATAAGTATATATTTGTAGCTTTTGGTGCATTAATCTTTTTATCTATCATTTCTAATTCTCCATATTTGTTCTTGTGGATCCCAGTTACCATTTGGAATCATTTCCTTAGCCCAATACAGCTTTACTTCCACCCACTTTCTTTATACTGTTATTGGTAAATATGTTACATTTCTATATGTTATAGGCCCAGTGGTACACTATATATATATTGTTCAATAATACTGATTTTTTTTCTTTTTTTTTT
>NW_012143634.1:4218146-4241939 GCF_000956105.1 Propithecus coquereli | reverse complement strand
TATTTTTCTTTACCAGTCCATAATTTCCTTTTGATTCTTTTATATAATTTTTCTTTATTGGTATTTTCTATTTGATGCAACATTGTTTCCACACTTTCCTTCTATAATTATGATTTCCTTTAGTTCTTTGAAGTCTTCATTAAATCTGACATGTGGCCACCCTCACAGGCAGCTTTAGTTGCTTTCTTTTTTCCCCTCGGTGTATGGGTAATACTTTTCTCTTTCTTTGAATGTCTCATATTTTGGAAACTGGACATTTTAGATAATATATTGTAGCAAATGGGTACTGGTCCCCCCCCCCCAACTCCAGGGCTTGTTATTATTATTTGCTTGCTTACTTATTTAATGAATGGCTGGATTATTTTAGTGAAGTCTACTCACCCTCACCCTTGTGGTGTGTGTCTCTGATGTTGTTCCTCAAACAGCTCAGTCTTGAGTATGTCCACAGGCACCCTGGGATGGTAGTGGTTTTGGCATGACTCTCTTTAACTGTATTTTGTCCTGGCTATATTCAACTGTTACGTTTCTCTAATTATCGGCTGAATGTTCTATTGTTTTCAACAATGCCTTGCTACATAAACCACTTTTCAAACGAATCCAATAAAATTTGGGCTCCTTTAAAGGGATAGTTCCTGAGGTCAGTGTTTTATATTTGTTCTGATCCCAGGAGACCCCAGCTGTCTCTTTCCCCATTTCTTTCCAGCAAATTAGTTGACCTACAATGTAGCCTATATCACCAATGAATCTACTGATCTTTTCCCAATTGGCTTTCAGGACAACTTCCATTGTTTGTCAGAGCACCCTTAGGCTTGAACTTCTCCATTCTCTGTTCCAAATGAAGTCAGTTCCTTTGGGGTGGGATTTGGAACTCTCTGTTCTATGGTCTACTTCTAATCCAAGGCAAAATCTCTTAGTCATTGCTCTGGTGCTGATGGCAGAGTCAATAGCTTCTTTTTCTTTGAGTGATACCCTTGTGTTAGGAGCTGAATGCTTGGTGAATGGAGTGAGGCAAGAGTCCCAGTCTCCTAGACTTGTCTATCTTGGCATGAAAATCGTGCTCCCAGAGCTAGGGCAAGAACAATTTGGGTTCCATTATTTTTAGTGACATTGAGCTCAAGGTAGAGCCTCTATTCCATGAATGGGGGCTGGACAGAAGATGGGAAGACATACTTCCATGCCTCACTGACTTAGAATTTAAAACTCAGCAATAGCTTGCTGGTAGCAGCATGAGAAATGCTATTATCCTGCTCCTCCTTCAGTGATAGCCCTCTGACTGGGAGCATGGGGAGAGGGAGTCTTGTATTCTTGGCTGTACCAGTCTGGAATGGAGTTTCTGTCTCAATTATTTGGGGGTGAGAGAGAAGGCATAGGTTTTGGTTAATATATCACAGACTCTTACAGTTCTTATCAAGTTCTAGTAGATTTTCTTCAATAAATGTTTTTTCATTTGCTGTATGCCCATAGGGCCATTTCCAGAGAATTAAATGGTTATTTTTAAGTCATTTTCACTAGTTTATCTGGGGACTGGATCCACAGAGCACCTTATGTTGTCACGTCAGAAGTTGAACTCCTCCAGTGATTTCATTTCTAAACATATATTATTATTTTTTCCATAACTAGATTCTGGCCATATCAATTTCCATAGTCATCTACCTTAATGTGGTCCTCTAATCAGCACTCATGGAAAAACACTAAATCAAAGTCCACTATACATTGATTAGGACTCTCTTCAAGTTTTACGGTGTGCACTGTCTGGGGGTTAGACACGCTTGAAGCTCTGACTTGGGTGGGGCAAAGGCAATATATGTAACATAAACATTTGTACCAGTGTAATATGCTGAAATTAAAAAAAACTAAAAAAAAAATAAAATATTTTTCCATGTAAAAATAAAAAAGAAGGTTAAACTATGTTTTAAAGCATATTTCAAAACTATGAAAAATGTAAAAATTTTTATTAGAAATTTGCTGTCTCATCCACAGGTCAGTGCAACCTGTGGTCACACATTGCCCTGTGTGAACTGAACTAAAGTGAGCTGTATTTTGCTCTGAGTATTTGCCAGTCATAGGGTAGCAGGTGAGCAGGAAGGCTGCCTTTATCCCCTGAGGACTAATTCCTGTTCATTTCAGAGTTTCTAACATGGCCATCAAAAGTTCAGTTTCCAGGGAGCTATTTTGTGGATGATTGCTCTAGTTATCACAGAACAAGGTTTTGGTACACATGGGTGCCCTCACATAGGCAGAATCTCTGTTGTTTGGCAGCAATAAACCTCTTCACAAATGAAGGACAATTGTATTCATGTCAGTTCCTAATTCTCTGTATTAATTTAGCTCGGGAAAAACACTGCAACACTGAAATCCACATATAACCCCTCAAACTAAATTTAGTTATTAACCCTGCTGACCCCTCCACGAAGTCTTCTTACTTGAGTCCACAAACTTGGGTGGACAAGAGACATTACTTTGTGTTTTTTATTTTTCTAAGATCAAATAAAATCTGACTCTAGTCTCCATCCTGCCTGGGCTGTGAGAAATGCTACTTCAGGTATGGATAGGTCCTTTTCTCCCTCCCAGCTAATTTAAACTGTTTGGCCGGGTGTGGTGGCTCACGCTTGTAATCCTAGCACTCTGGGAGGCCGAGGGGGCGGATTGTTTGAGCTCAGGAGTTCAAAATCAGCCTGAGCAAGAGCGAGACCCCGTCTCTACTAAAAATAGAAACTAAAAATATATAGAAAAAATTAGCCGGGCATGGCAGCGCATGCCTGTAGTCCCAGCTACTCGGGAGGCTGAGGCAGAAGGATTGCTTGAGCCCAGGAGTTTGAGGTTGCTTTGAGCTAGGATGACACCATGGCACTCTAGCCCGGGCAACACAGTCAGACTCTGTCTCAAAAAAAAAAACAAAAAAAACAAACTGTTTGATGAGTGATGGATTCCTGAATTAGTAATTAATAGGAAACTACATGTGCAGCAATACCAGGTGTGAATAATATTTGGTAACACTTCAAATGTCCTTTCCTTCCACTCTCCATAACTATGGTGACTACATCGACCTCTATATCCCCTGAGGGGTTTGGCTTTTGCCTTAAAACTGTGGTCCCCAACCCCCAGGCCACTGACCGGTTCAGTATCAGTCCATGGCCTATTAGGAACTGGGCTGCACAGCAGAATGTTGAGTGGTGGGTGAGTAAATGAAACTTCTCTATTTACAGCTGCTCTCCATTGCTCGCCATCTCCACTCCCCGCCCCAACACTGGTCCGTGGAAAAATTGTCTTCCATGAAACCGGTCCCTGGTGCCAAAACCTTGGGGACCACTGTGGCTTAAAATAGCTGGTGTACTTTAAGGGTGATTGCCCATAGGCCCTATGACTCTTCAAGAATCTTCCCTACTAGCTGACTGAATCCTACAATTCCATTAACAGAGCTGCACCTCTTTTAAGTGTAAATAGCCTGCAAGGTTTGTATTTGTTTCCTGTGGCTGCCAAAACAAAGTACCACAAATTTGGTGGCTTTAGGCAAGAAAAATGGAGGCTAGAAGTCTGAAATCATGGTGTCCGCAAGACCATGCTCCCTCTGAAGGCTCTGGGGGAGACTCTGTTCCATGTCTTTCTCCTAGCCTCTGTTGGTTGCCTGCAATTCTTGGTGTTCCTTGGTTTATAGCTGCATCACTTTAATATTTGCCCTTGTGGTCACACGGCCTTCTTTCGTGTCTATCTCTCTGTATTTCCACATCTCTCTCAAAGGACACTCATCACTGGCTTAGTACCCACTCAAATACTGTGTGATGTCATCTTAACTTGATTGCATCTGCAAAGATGTTATTTCCAAATAAGGTCACATTCACATGCACCAGGGGTTAGGACTCAGACATATCTTTTGGGGAACACAGTTTGAACCTATAGCATGAGTTAACACTAATTATTGTCAGTTACTTACAGATTAGTGTGAGCACTTTTATCAGGCTTTCTTCAAGAAGGAATCTTCAGAATCAGAGACATGATGGTGGGGGATGGGGGCAGAGAGAAGAGAGTGGGGATGTGCTGTTAATTGCACATTGACGTTGAGGGTAGGTCTGCTGTGGCTCTGTGACTCTCTGCCACTTTGACCATAACAATGAAGAAGAAGCTGAGAAGACGGAGGAGCTGAAGTTGGACAGAGAAACAGGAATTAAGGACTTCAGTGAAATTCCAGATGAGTCCAGAGGGAAAGATATCTTGGTACAATGATCCACGATTTGAGTAAAATGCCCCTCTCTTATTTGAAAAGATTTGAGAGGTGATTGAAATCTCACATTCCTAAATTTTTAAATTTTGTGTCATTTTTTCTTCATCTTTGGTCGTTTCATAATTGAGCTACTAAAAGTTTAGCTTTTGGTTTCCTCTAATAAAATTTGTGTTATAATTCTAAAGAACCACTGGGTTTTTATTCCTTCTTGATTGTATCATCTTAATTATTTGAAGATTAGAAAAACTGTCAAAACAAAGTGTCAAACACAAAACTAAGTCTGAGGCAAAATTAACAAAGGCTGTTTATTCATCAACTTGCAGCAAGGAAATGCTTGTGCAAGTCACTTCCATTTCAGCAGGCGTTCAAAGGTGTTAGGGAGGAAAGTCAATTTTAGAGTTGTAAAGCGAGGAAATACTGAGACACTCTCTGATTGGCAAGCATTCTATTAAGGTGAGATATTTTGGAAGGGAGGGAGACTTTCTAAAGGTCCTTAGGTACATTTGACAGTTCCAGGTTAGCTGCAAGAGACAAGTGAGTTGCTTGGGAACATTTCACAGATGTTGAGGTGGAGGGTTTTCTATGGCTGGCCATATCCTGGAAGGAGCGGGGCTCACAGCATGCTTTTTTTGAAGTCGAATTGTCATTGTGGTCTTATTGGGTAGGGAAAAGCTACCATGGCAGACAGTTTCCCAAAGGTAGTGAGAAATAGATAATACATCCCATTGTAATGAAATGTAAAGTATAAAAAAGAAAGACGACTAAATGGCAATTTGAAACAAAGCTGAATTTATTTACTTGACCAGCAATACTCAAATACCAGCTCAATAGATTGTGTGAGTAGAAATAAAGGTCTAGATATAGAGTGAAAAGGAGAAAGTGCACCATAAGAAGTGAGATTCTGAGTTCAGGTCTCTGGTTGGCTCATAAAGCAAATTGTAAATTCTTCTATGCCAGTGGCTACTATTAGGTGTTTCATCACAAGTTTAAGATGGGATGTGTTAAATTTCATAGTCAATACTTTAGGCTCTTTCAGCCACATAAGGTCTCTGTCACTGCTGCTTCTCCTCCTCCTCTTCTTCCTCCCCCTCCTCCCTCGTTTTATGCAATCCTTTAAAAATGTAAAAACTATTCTTAGGTCTAGGCCTTACAAAAGTAGGCTGTGGTTGGATTTGGATTTAGCATGTGACCTGTTGTTGGCCATTCCTGATCTAGAAGAATTCATGTATCTATCAATGTATTTAGAGAAATATTCTGTAGAGTATGTTCCAGTTGTTCAATAATAAATTCAAAAGTATTTCTGAAACCTTAAAACCTAACTATGCCCAGCATTTAGATGAACAAATATGATGCTCTTTGACATGAATCAACGTGATGATTCTTTCACATATAGACACATTTTAGTGCTTCTGGTTTTATCGCTGTTTTTTGTTTGCTTGCTTGTTTTTTTAACTTCATTCCTTTAGCAAAATGCAGTTTTAAATTTTTACTTTTTAGTAGTTTCCCAGCTTTAGGATTTATTTCATTTAACTAAGAAAGAAAGCCTAAGAATGTTGATTCAAGCCTTGATTAAACTTTTAACGTGCTAAGCTGGATAGGCAAGTCTATGCATTGGTGGCCATCGTAGTGCAGCTTTTGTTTAACTAATTCAAGGTTCCTGTTAAGTTATGACTCAGACTTTTTGTTGACAAAAATAAAATATGAAAGGTTTTGTTATTAATTTTTTCTGTTTGATATTTAAGTGTTTATCTTTCTCTTTATGTATTACATTTTGAGTGTATATTAAATAAAGATTTGAATGATTTTAAAAATAGTCACTGAGAAGGCTTCAGAGTAATACATTGTTTTACTGCTTAGATTTGTTTCACCATTGTGCTACCAGTTGTGCTTTACATTGACCAATAAGACTTACTACACAAGTGTGCATATGAAGATCAACTGTGGCACTAGAATTTACCTTATAAAATATTTTTCAATAAGTCAGATAATGGAGCATAGCCATTAATTTTTCTGTTATAATAGTATATTTGAATTTCTTTTTTAATTTCAGCATATTATGGGGTACAGGTGTTTAGGTTACGTGTGTTGCCCTTGGTTCCCCCCCCCCTCAAGTCCATGTTTCAAATATGTCCATCCTTCGGGTAGTGCACATTGCACTCCTTGTCTATACAGATACCCGTCCCCTCCTCCCTCCTCCCCCCTCCTCCCGCCGCCCTCCCCCTTCCCCAGCATCCAATAGATGTTATTCTTATATGTGCATTTATGTGTTGATTAGTTAATACCAATTTGACGGTGAGTACAAATGGGTCCCGTTCTTCTGCTCTTGTGGTGCCCCACTTTGGATAATGGGCTTAAGTTTAATCCAGGAAAGTGTAAGTGGTGCTAGATCACTGTCATTTCTTATGATTGAGTAATATTCCATTGTAAACATATACCAAATTTTGATAATCCACTCATGGATTGACGGGCACTTGGGTTGTTTCCACATTCTTGCAATAGTGAATTGTGCTGCCATAAACATTCAGGTGCAGATGTCCTTCGCGTAGAATGTTTTGTGCTCTTTTGGGTAGATGCCTAATAGTGCTATTGCTGGATCGAATGGTATTTCTATTTTTAGCTCTCTGAGGTATCTCCAAATTCTTTTCCACAGAGATTGCACAAATTTGCAGTCCCACCAGCAATGTAGAAGAGTTCCTGTCTCTCCACATCCTCGCCAACGTTTGTTGTTTTGTGTTTTTTTGATAGAGGCCAATCTCACCGGGGTTAGGTGATACCTCATTGTGGTTTTGATTTGCATTTCTCTAATGATTAGAGATGTTGAGCATTTTTTAATATGTTTGCTGGCCATTATTCTGTCTTCTTTTGAAAAGTTTCTGTTCATTTCGCTTGCCCATTTGTTGATGGGGTTGTTTGATATTTTCTTGTTGATTTTTTTGAGCTCTAGATAGATTCTGGTTATCAGCCCTTTATCAGATGTATATTTGAATTTTTAAAAATAACTTCTTACTGATCCAGCAACTCCACTCTGATACAACATAGGCAGGATGCTGAAAGCTGGCACTCCACCTTCAAAAAACAGAAACAAAAACAAACATCCCTCCCTATATAGTCTGTATTAGTCTGATCAGGCTGCTGTAACAGAATATCAAAGACAGGGTGGTTTAAACAAGAGAAGTTCATTTTTTCATAGTTCTAAAGTTTGGAAATTCAATATCAATGCACCAGCATGATTCATTTCTGGTCAGGCCTCTCTTCCTGGCTTGTAGATGGCCACTGAGAAATAAAAATAAAACCCTAAGCCCCCCAGCTGACTGAATGTATGCCCTCTTGGCCAAGGGAAACCCAGAGAAACCTTAAAACTGAGTTCCTGGCCATGACAGGACAGGAGGTCAGACACACCTCTTTATACCCCCTCCCTCATTAACCACCATTGTAGCTTTCTTCCCTAAGGGTTAAACAGAAGCTAACATTTTGAAAAGACTTGCCCCATCTCTGATTTCAATCAACTGCCTAATGATGCTCCTCCCCTTTTGTGGTTTCTGCACTACAACTGACCGGCATTTCTTCCTGATAAGAGACCACCAACCATTGATTTGTTCTCACCAGTCTACAAAGGATGCACAGTGGGGGTTTTTGTGCCCTCTGCTTCACCTTTTGACAGCACCTCTCACCTCTTTTACACCAGAGGCTGAAAACTCCACCCTCAGATCATGCTAACACTGCCTTTTTTTTAAAACATGGGTCCCATGAAGGGGCAGGAAGCTCAATTGCACATTTGCATGTTTCTACTTTCATAAATATTCATGGCTCCTCCTAGCTTGTTTGATATGTATATTCAGCCACCCCACTCAGCATAAATTTCTGTTTCCCCATTGCCTTTCCCTTGAAGTACACGCTCTTGGCTTCTGCCCTTAGCTATGTTTTCCAACCTGTCAGAATGGCCACCCTGCAGGCTGCAAACTTTTATGAGAAATAAAGCTCTTCTTTCCAAATGTATGAACCTCATCATTCTTCAGTTGAAGCCAGGAAATGTGTAGACTATTTCAGCTTTTATCACAGTCCCTCTCCCTATGCCTCTTCCAGACAAGGAACTTAAAGCTGACTCTGAACTTGAACAGGAAGGGGCAGTGGACCAACCCCAGAAAACAAAGAGCACATACATTTTCTCCCATACTCTGCACAACAACCCTTTGAGATAGATATTGTCATCATCCTCATTTTCAACAGTAGGAAATTGAGGCTCAGAGGGGTTAAGTTGCCCAAGGTCAAACAGCTAGTAAGTAATGAGGTGGTGGAATCACGATTCAAGCTCAGTTTTATCTGCTCCTGTGCCTATAGTCCCTCCCTCCCTGTGTCTCCACATGGCCTGGCTTTTCCTCTGTGTGCACATGGAGAGAGGGAGAGCTCTCTGGTGTCTCTTCTTCTTGTAAGAACACAAGTCTTATCAGATCAGGGCTCTACTCTAATGACCTCACTTAACCTTTATTACCTCCTTATATGCCCTATCTTCAAATACAGTCACCTTAGGGGTTAGGACTTCAACAAAGGAACTTTTGCGAGGGGACACAATTCAGTCCATAACATGGTCAAGACAGACAGATATTCCAAAGTTCATTACAACCTTCCTTAGTCTCTTACTCAGAATCTGTATGCCTTTCAAATCTAAGAAATTTTTATTTCATTTCTAAGTCCAGACAAAGTTTGTAGTAGTAAATTAGAACAAAGGAGAGGAATTGCTATATGGAGACATACTGACTGACCACAGGCCGGAAGGGATATTGGACAAGAGATTTCTGGTGATCAGGGACAAGGGAAAAAAATAGGAAAAGATGACTCAAGCATCAGTTAGTACAATAGTCTAGGGCTATGGAATGTAGAGGGAAATGGCCCTGTGAATTTTAAAAGAACTTGAAGGCATGCATCACTCACTAGAGCTGCCCAGCGATGAATACACATAATGACTAAGTCAATAAGAAAAGGTGCCTTGTTTAAGAAGGAGGGAAGAATGTAACACATTTTAGACAAGATAGTTTAGGACAAGAAAGTGTGATTGCTTATAACCATAAACCCTTAACTCCCCCAGAGAGGGCCTGGCCTATCTCTCAGATCTTTTCCTCCAGGGAAGCAGGGCTCAGGGCCCACCCTACCGAGCTTCTTCCATTTCTGCTCTTCACCTCTCTTCCCCTCAACTCTGCCCAGAAGAATCTTGCTCCAGTCTGAGTCCTAAAATCTTTCTTCTTTCATTTTTTTCCTCAAACTTTTGCTCATTACAGAGACTCTTTGTTCTCTTAGGTCCTGGGGGATTAGACTTTTGTAAACTGAAGCCAGGAACGTGCAGATTATTTCAGTTTTCATCCCAGTTCCTCTCCCTATCACTTCACCAGACAAAGAACTTAAAGCTAACTCTGGGCTTAAGTGGGAAGCAGGGTGGACTAAAACTTGAAAACAAAGAACACATACATTTTCTCCCGGACTCTTCACAACAACACTTTAAGGTAAGATACTGTTGTCATCCTCATTTTCCAGAGTAGGAAACTGAGACTCAGAGGGGTTAAGTTGCCCAAGGTCAAACACCTGGTAGAGGCAGGATTCAAGCTCAGTTTTGTCTGTTCCTATGCCTATAGTTCCTCCATGCCCCCTCAAAAGGAAGAGAGCTTCCCAACTGATGTGATGAACTTTGAAGAAAGTAATTCTTTACTTTTCTTAATAGGTGTTTCTGCAATCCTACTTTATGAGATGTTGTATTTTCCAGCAGCAAACCTGGGACATGAAAATGATTTTCCTGAGAAATGGGGCTTGGTAATCAGAGCTAATCACAGGAAAACCAAAGTCAAAACACACGGATTGTGTGGCCCAAAAGGTTGGGACTTGTTCGGATATTAAATAACGTGGCAGATGCACCAAGGACATGTACTAATTGTATGAGTCCCAGGGCAGTATTTAATGTTATTTTTCTAAGGAAAACAATGAAGAGCCTGCATAATCAGAAATTAACTGCCATACTCTGAATTATACAAACAGTACAACAGGAGGAAAACATTAAACACAAATGTAAAGAACTCTTGTCAGCAATATTTGTACTTAACTTGAGTCTTCATGGTCGACTTTTGCACAGAGCACTTTTCTTCCCTTCCTGTGTCAGTCGTGTTCTCCATGTGTAAGTCATTGGTTTGGAACCAAGTTTCAAGAGCTGGAAGCTTCACCCTGCTGAAAAGTTTATGCTGGCACCATTCAGCAGGCTGAGGCTTCAATGGCAACACCTCTCAGCCATATGTCAATAAATAAATGCTCTAACAGGAAACAAGTGCAGAAAGCATGTCATCAGCTTCCTGTGCCCTCCTTAGAAAAGTTGTGTTAGTCACAGAATGAAGGAACATTTCACTCCTTTCTCTTTACATTTGAATAAATCCTGCTCCTCTTGAGTTTCCAAAGCCACTGCAAGCTCATTTGGAAGCAACAAGTAACTTGGATGGTTAAGTTCCCAATGGAATTGGAAGTGACCAACACAGAAAAGGACAGCACGAAACAGAAAACAAGCTGCCATGCAGCTGGTCAGTGGATTCAGAGGCCACCCTTTCTCAGAGTCTGGATTTCAGAATGCTTCATAGGGTGAAGTAATCATACAAACAACCAGCTTTGGAAACTAAATAAGCCTTTTCATGGTTTCCATTTTTGCAGCTGGGGAAAAACATGTAAAACCAAGGTGAATTTGGTCTGGGAGCCTAATGTTAATTAAAGCAGGGCCTTCAAGGATTGAAACACATTATACTTTAGAGAAGGGTTGATTATCCCCACTATTTCTCCATTTAACAGACCAATTTGACTTCTTCTTAAACCTGGAAAGAAGGCATGGCACCTCACAGTGGATTATTGCAACCTTAATGCTGTGGTCCTATCCACTGAGGTTCCCATAGCAAATACTAATGAAATTACTGATTTCATGCAATCACCAACTGGTAAATACTTTGCAGTCGTAAATTTGTTAATATGTTTTGTTCAGTGACCATTTCGATAGGCTCTCAGCCACAGTTTGCCTTCACCTCTGAAGGGACACAATTTACCTTTACCAGGCTACTCATGGGGTGTCTCAACAGCTCTGGTGTCACATATAATCTCAAAATCTTTTTTCCCCATTATTTTTTATTCGTATATGTTCATGGGGTGCAAGTGCTATTTTGCTACATTGATATATTGCATTGCGGGTGAAGTCAGGGCCTTCAGTGCGTCCATCACTGAAGCAACACACATTGTACCCACCAAACAATTTCCCACCATCCATCCCCCTCCCATCCTCTCACCCTCTGATTCTCCATTGTCCATTGATCCACACTCTGCTTTCATGTGTATACATTTAGTTAGCTCCCACTTATAAGTGAGAACATGTGATATTTGTCTTTCTGTGTCTGAGTTGTTTTACTTAAGGTAATGGCCTCCAGTCCCATCCATGTTGCTGCCTTTTAAAGGACATGGTTTCATTCTTTTTCACAGCTGAATAGTATTCCATTGTGTATATATACCACAGTTTTCTTTATCCAATCCTCCATTGATGGGCACTTAGGTTGATTCCATATCTTCGCTATTGTGACTAGTACTGAAATAAACATACAAGTGTAGGTATCTTTTTTATATATTGATTTATTTTTCTTTGTGTAGATACCCAGAAGTGGGATTGCTGGATAGAGTGGTAGTTCTATTTTTAGTTCTTTCAGAAATCTCCACACTGTTTTCCACGGAGGCTGTACTAATTTACATTCCCACCAATAGTGTGTAAGAGTTCCCTTTTCTTGCCAACATCTGCTATTTTTTGTCTTTTTAATAATAGCCATTCTGATTGGTGTAAGATGATATCTCATTGTGGTTTTGATTTTCATTTCTCTGATGATTAATGATGTTGAACATTTTTTCATATTCTTGTGGGGCCATTTATTTGTCTTTTGAAAAATGTCTATTCATGTCCTTAGCCTGCTTTTTAGTGGGGTTAACTGGCTATTTTTGTTGTTGTTGAGTTATTTGGGTTTCTTGCAAATTCTAGATATCAGTCCCCTGTCAGATGTATAGTTTGCAAATATTTTCTCTCATTATGTAGGTTGTCTGTTCACTCTGTTGATTATTTCTTTTGCTGTGCAGAAGCTTTGTAGTTTAATTAAGTCCCTTTTGTTTATTTTTATTTTTGTTACCTGTGCTTTTGAGATCTTAGTCACGAATTTTTTGCTTAGACCAATGTTCAGAAGAATTTTCCCTAGATTTTCTTTTAGTATTTTTATAGTTTCAGGTCTTACGTTCAAGTCTTTAATTCATCTTGAGTTGATTTTTGTATATGGTAATAGATAAGAGTCCAGTTTCATTCTTCTACAGATGGCAATCCAATTTTTCCCAGCACCATTTATTGAAAAGGGTGTCCTTTCCCCTGTGTATATTCTTGTTGCCTTTGTCAAAGAGCAGTTGGCTGTAAGTATGTAGCTTTATTTCTGAGTTCTCTATTCTGTTCCATCGATCTATGCATCGATTTTTATACTAGTACTATGCTGTTTTTGTTACTATAGCCTTGTAGTGTAATTTGAAGTCAGGTAATGTGATGTCTCCAGCTTTGTTCTTTTTGCTTAAGATTGCTTTGGCCATTCAGGTTCTTTTTTGGTTCCATATGAATTTTAGAATTTTTTTTTCTAATTCTGTGAAAAATGGTATTGGTATTTTGGTAGGGATTGCATTGAATTTGTAAATTGCTTTAGGAAGTATGGTCATTTTAACAATATTAATTCTTCTGATCCATGAGCATGGGATGTTTTCCCATTTGTTTGTGTCCTCTACAGTTTCTTTCATCAGTGTTTTGTAGTTTTCCTTGTAGGGATCTTTCACCTCCTTGGTTAAATACATTTATAGGTATTTTATTTTTTTCAGCTATTGTATATGAGATTGCCCTCTCAATTTGGTTCTTCATAACAGCCAAAATCTTAACCACATCCATCTTTCTTAAGGAACACAGATATAACATCAAGCTGATGACATCTTCCTCTGAGGAGATTCATTTGACACACTTATTTAGGACATACAAACACAAAGGAGCTCACAAAAAGAGGATGGGCCACTGCCTCACCCATAGTATGAGGCCCTGCCACCTCAGTTAAATTCCTGACATTGTCAGGAAACAGACATTGATTCCCTCAATGCCCACAACATTAAAGCAAGCCCAACATCTTTTAGGGCTTTTGGGGTTCTGGAGGTAATGCATTCCTCATTTTACAAATTTTACTTAAGCCTATTTATGCTGTTACTTACAAATTGGCCCACCTTGAGGAGGGTTGCCTGCAGAAAAAGGCTCCAGAATCTGTCCGAATTGCAATAAAACAAGCACTCCTGTTCTTGCCCCTCAGAGACTCCTTCACTGTAGAGGCTTTAGCAATCTCCTCTCATGGAGAGGAGTCTCTGGACCACCCATGATGGTCATAAATTGCCAATGACTTCTGGTGCAAGAAACTGCCTACCCTTCCCCTATGATGTATGCCATTAGAGAGGAAAGTGCTGGCCACATACTGGGCCCTTATGAAGATGGATACTCTCACAAACCCTGAGCCTATGACCTTCCATGCCCAGCTTCCTGTTGTGCCTTGGGTCATAAAAGCAGCACCCTGCAAGCTTGTCATGGTCACTGAAGCCTCCTTGCTACCAGTTGGAGTCAAACTTGGGTCTTTGATGTATTCTACCTTGCAGGAAGTGGTAGCTTCCCCTGTCCTCAGTTCCTTGCTAAATGTCATGATGCTGGTGGAGGTCATCCCTCTCCAAGCCTCCACTGATTATCTGGGAAGCCTGCTGGAATCAACCAATGGAACAATAATAGGACTTTATATACTTTATGTATGGTATCACCATCATCACATATGATGGAATTTGTGGGAGAGCTGCTGCTTTTCATCCCTTAGCCATATCTTACCTGATCAGGGTTGATACTTCAGCACAAGTGGCTGAACTTTAGGCAGTCATTTTAGCATTGAATTATCTGGCCAGAAATTAGCTCCATTTACACATTTATACACTCACAGGCCATTGTCAATTGTCTTGTTGTCTGGCTTGGCCAATAGCAGCAGCAATTCCTCATCCAAAGTTGTCCTCTTTGGAGTAAGGAATTATGGGAAGCTCTTGCCTCATAGATCCTCAAAGTATAAATGAACATCACATCTCTATACATCCTAGAGTCATAATACAAGGCCTCACCAACACATTCCTTATCCCCTTCAGAGTTCCAGACATTATTGAATGTGACCAAGGCGCTCGTTTTACTTCTCAAAATACACAATACTGGTCTCTTAGACAAGACATTCAAAAGGACTTTTACTTCTCCTATAGGTTTTAGGCTACAGGCCTCATGGAACTCCATAATGGCTTACTTATACAAGCTCATTCAATTCAATGAAGCATGACATGTTCCAGTCATCAGTCAAACATCAGGGGTAGGTTGTAAAAAAGAGTCAGGCTTAATTACTGATGTATGACTGCTGACAGCTTTCAAGCCCACCACTTCACCGTCCACTTCTACTGCATATCTGAGCAAGCCAATAAGGAAGCCTGAGCACTTTCTCCTTTGGTTCTGATGGGAAGATCAAACCATGTAAATCCTGACTTGTGTGTGGGAACCCTCACCCCAGCCTTGCCCTCTAACCACTATTAAACTCCAAACCAGGTTCCCCTTTCTGCTCTCTCAATCTGTTTTCTGACTTCCATGGTAGCCTGCCATGCTATCCCTAGAAAGCCTCATCATGTGAAGCAATAAATCTTTTCGTATGTTCTTGGTGCATGTGTGGCATCATCAATATCAATATCCAAACCAAATTTTGGACGGTGGTCCATCCTGTTTCTGTGAAATGACCACAACATGTATAATGGCCCTAACAGAATATAAATTTATTTCTTGCTCATTGATATTCCAATTGGGTATTTCTCATTAATGGTTGGTTTTCCTCCACATGATGATTTGGAGACCCAGGCTCCTTCCACCTTATGGTTCCACTATACCCTAGGATCTTATCTTCATTATCTGCATGTAGCTACATAAAGGGAGAAATATGGTGAAGGTATTCCTGTTTCTTAAAAATCTTGGTCCAGAATAATGTACTTCATTTTTTGCTCTCATTCCATTGGTAACTATTAGTCATATGGCCATACCTAGATAATAGGGGGTGCTGGGAAATGTAGTTCTGTGTGTCTTGGTAACAGGCATATACTATTGAAAGGGAACAGAACTTTAGTGGACATAATCATTTTCATTGCAGGGACATAACCCATATCTATAGATGTTTGAGAATCTGAATGGAATGTGGCCCTACCTTGGCATAGGAAAGAATGTGCATATGACAGCCTAGTTTATAGACTATGCAACAACCATTTTTAGAGTGGAGTTGCTGGGGGTTTCAGTAGCTTAATCTTTGATTTCCCTTGAGCTCTCCCTTCTTGTTGCTGCTTCCTCCTTTCTTCTTTTTTTCTTTTCCTTCCACATTCATGAATAAAGGCCAAAGTGGCAGGGGACAATGGGGTGGGGTGAGAGGAGCATGGATAAATCTTTCTTGGCCATATTAGCAGTGTGAGGTGGGTGAGGAGAGGAGGACCAATCCATCCTCCCATCTCTCCATTGCAAGCACTGAGCCAAATTCCAGTGAGGCCTGTATAGGAAAGCTTTGGTTGCTATTCGTGAGGTCTTGAGAGTCTCAGCTACTTTAATTCCAAGCAATTAATTTTGGAATTAATTTGGGGAAAAATATGCTGTCTATTGGGAAAAGAGCCCAAAGAAATATTTATTTTTATTTGGCTTCCCCATGTCAACTTCCCTAGCTTCCACACTTCCCTCTCTCCCATTTCTCTATTTTATTTCCTAAGAGCTTAAGAAAAAAGTACTGTGATGGTCTAAGAGCTTTGATGATGCCATCTAGATTATCCTTATGTTAGGGTGCATTTTTTTTTTTTTGGTTATTGTTCAAATAATCACTTCCACTGTGTTCATACTTATGTACTGCATTTTAACACTGTTCCATGAATCAAAATATCAATAACAAGCTAATAAAATAATATCGAGCTGGGGTTGAATGAGGGGAATCAGTGAGCCACAAGACTTTCATGCTCTCCTTTGGCATATAGATTTAACATCACATCTGATTTAAATCCGTATAGTAACTAAGCCCACCATGTGCTGTTTTCATTTAAAAAAAATTCTCCTCAAACACATCTTGCCAGGTCTACCTCTTTTTCACTTTAATACCCTTTAAATGATTGAAAATCAGATTTTCCCACTGACTGTGCCTTTTGTCCTAAGTGATAAATGATGATTTCTGTCTCCTCTCCTCTCCGTCTGGTTCTGAATGTTGTTCAAAATAAGCCGGCTCTCTGCACTAAGTTTTTGCTGCTGTCAGGGGATTTATGTAGGATGTGAGCTGAGCTATGGCAACTGCAGTGATTGGATAACGGCCCCTTCAGAGATGCATGCAGAGCACAAACCATGGTGGGGCTTTTTTTGGTTCTTCCCCAAATAGCTGCAGTTCTTGTTTGGGGATTTAAAATGTTCATGTATTTCCAAGTAAAAGAAGGAATGAAAAAAACTCTTGGCAATTTGTGATTTGGCGAAAGAACCTTACTTCGTTACACTGTATGTGTGACTTTGGGCAAAACATTTAACCTTTGTGAGCCTCAATTTATTTATCTGTAAAATGAGGAGATTTGTGCTGCATGAATTTTAAGATCCCTTCCATGTATGAAATTCCATGTTCTATATTTGGGGCCTTAAATTGCTTGACTCAAATTGTCTTTAATAGCATTTTTCTTTTTCTTTAAGTAGGGAATCCAAGAGAGAGATGGTATTCTTTTGCACTTCTTGTTTAAAAAATGAATAAATAGGATTCTCTCATAATTAAAATGTCTAATACTGAACTCATTATGCTCTTCTCCCCAAACCTCCTTCTTCTCTAGCATTTCCCATCTTGGGTAACAGCACCACATTCACCCAGTTTCCTAACCTCGAAACTTCTGGGTCATCTTCACTCCTCCCTATCAGCTCCTTCCCACATCTCCTGACCCTGCCTTGAATGGCTTTCAGCCATTGCATTTGTGGAATGGATTCCTTGGAGGCTAGGCCCACCTTGATTCTAGGCTGGTCATGGAAAAGAGAATTCTTAGTGGAAAAGTACCTGCATCTAATCAGACTGCCTAGGCTCCCATGCCAGCTCTGCCCCTTGCTGCTAGCTGTGCGACTTGTACTAGGCTGGACCGGAAGAGCTTGGCTCTTATAAAGTAGGACAGGCTGAGCCCATGTAGGAATATGGCACTGTAATTACCAGTCTTATGACCTTTCTAAGTCATAGTGCCTTTTCTGAAAAATGCTTATAATCATAGTCCCCAGCTCTCAGAGATTTAATGTATGTGAAGTGCTTAGCCCAGTACCTTGATGCATCATAAGTGCTCCATAAATGTTAGTAGTTATCATTACCATTATTATAGCAGAAGGCTTGTTATTAGCCTTCACTCCTGTGTGCAGTAAGTCCTAGAATAAAACACTGCTGCACAAAACCTTCTCTTGGTTGGGCATTCACTATGGGTGCTTTTGTGACCATGAAGCCTTTTAGCTTATCCCTGCCACCTTTCACTACTTTCTATGGTTCTGTTCAATTAACAGGCTCTGATTCCTCTACCTTAAAACTCTTCTCACTTGGCTAGATGGGTGGGTGGTCAGTAAAGAGTAGATGAATTGCTTTGACCTGGTGCCACCTCCCATCCGACTTTGAGAATCACCCACTATGCCCTTAGCACAGGACCTGTGCCCCTGAGATGTTAAGGACCACTCCCCCCACTTCTGACACAGCTATAGTTCTGCTAGTTGGGCCTTGTCCATTGAAGATCCATTTTCCTCTGGCCCTTTTCTATCTGGCCCTAGCTTCCTTCCATCCTTCCTCTCAACATTGCTGAACATGGCAGATGGTGTTTTCCAAAGATAGCCAAACAAAAGCTCCCATCCTATGCGCTCTTCTACAATGGGACCTGCCATTCCCCCATCAGGAGATGGAGTCTAATCCCCTCTTCTTGAATGTGGGCTGGCCTTAGTGACTCAATAATTTACATTAATAGTCTTATTAATTAATATTGATTATTATTTTTTGGCCCTCTCATCATTCAGGGATCTAGCCCAGGCTTTCTTACGTGGTGGCAGGAGCATTCCAAGAGAGCAAAGGTAGAAGTTGCAAGGCTTCTTGAGGTCTAGGCTCTGGAACTCACAGAGCATCACTTCCATCACATTCTATTGGGCAAATTCATTTATTTAGTTATTATATTTATTAACATTAATAACTAATGGAATGTGGTAGAAGTGATGACTTGTGGTGCTAGGTCAGAAAAGGCCATGCAGCTTCTGCCTGGGTATCTTGGAATCCTTCCTCACTGGGTGCTCCTTCTCAGGGCTCTTTCTCCCAGAGCCCAGTTACTATGTTGTGAGAAACATAACCCATATGGAAAGACCACGTGTAGGTGCTACAGTTGAACTTTCAGCTCAGCCTGTTCTTCTGCCATCCCAAATCAAACATTAACCATATGAGTGAGGAAGTCATTTGGAAGAGGATCCTCCAATCCCTGCCATTTGAGTCATCCTCAGCTGTTCAAGTCATCCCAGACACCGTGGAGCAGAGAGGAGATGTCTCCACTGTGTCCTGTCTGAATAGCCACTCACGGAATTTGTGTGCATAATGAAATGGTGGTTCTTTTATACCACCTCACCTTCCCTCATATGAGGCCATCAAATTCCCATGTGCCCACCCTGAGAGCATTAGCAAGTTCTATTCCTTTCCATCCTGCATCTGCACTGACTGTCTTAGTTTGAGTCTTCATTCTCTCATGCCTGAATCTGTGCCACTGTCTCATACTCACTCTTCTTGTTACCAGTCTTTCACCCTCCAGTTCAGTCTCACACCACGGCCAGGGTCATTTTCGAGGAAACAAACCCAGTCATATCAATTTGAAAGTGCTAGATGTAGTCTTCCCATTCCCCACAGTCCCTAATTTGGCAAACAAAGTTCTTCATAATCTAGTTTCAACTACACTCTCCAGCCTCATCTGCCCACCACTTTCTTGCTGAAATCCCACACTTCTGCCACCCAGACTTCCCACCATTCCTGAAACACACGTGTTCTTTCACATGTGTTGCACTTGCTGTTTCCTCTGTTTGGAATAGCTTTCTCCTCAATTTCTTCTTTTCTCTTTTTCCTCTTTCTTCTCTGCCTCCCTTCCTCCTTCCCTTTCTCTCTCTTTCCTGCCTTCCCATCTTCTTGCTCCCTCTCTCTTTCCTTCTTTTTGCAGTTAATGCCTAAGTCTTAGTTTTCTATTTTTGAGTAGCAAACCACTCCAAAATTTACTGGCTAAAAATAACAATTTATTGTTTCTCACAAACATGTGGGTTAACTAGGTGGTCTCATCTTAACTCATTGATGTAGCTGTAGTCATCCGGCAGCTCAGCTGAGGCTGGAAGGTCTAAGATGGCCTCACTCACATATCCTAGGCTTTGGCACTTGCTCTCTCATCATTCAGTGGTCTAGCCTGGGCTTCCTAACTTGGTGGCAAGAGCATCCAAAGAAATCAAAGGTGGAAGCTGCGAAGCCCCTTGAGGTATAGGCTCTAGAACTCACAGTATCACTTCCACCACATTCTATTGGGTAAAAAAAGACACACATTATTCCAGGTTAAAGGAGTAAGGACATAGACTTCATATCTTAATGGGAGGAACTGTGAAATCCTATGGCTATATTTATCACAGCCTACATAACCTTCAAGGTCAAGTTCATCTGTGAGCATTCCCTAGGCATTAACTATCCTTTAATTCAGTCATCTATTCTTTCATTTACTTAGAAAATATATCTAGCACCTTGTATAAGCCAGGTACTAAGCATTGAAAAACATAGACACAAACTCCTTATGGTCCTACCACCTTTTGTCCCCACTTCTTTGTAATATTTATCTCATTGTGTTGTAATTGTTTGTTTACAAGTTTAATTTTTTTTAGTAGGTTGTGAGGTCCTGGAGGGAAGAAGTGGTGTCTTGTCTCACTTTTGGTAGGCATGAAAAAGTGTTATTTTAAAGCTAACAATAATTATTTTTTTGTTTCCTATTGTTCCTGGAAGGGTAGCAGATTTGTCTGTGGAGGAACACTGCTTTTATATTTAGGGGAAAACACTTCAACAAGACTTTTGTCTAGGTAAAGCCTAAGCTCTCACACATTTCATAGGGAAGTTAAGGACAAAGAAAAGCACAAACTTGAACAAACCTCCCTGTCTAATGGTTTCTCTACTAGTGCTTGCCATATTAGGGAGGAAATGAAAACCCCTAAATTAAGCTTTAGGGGAAAACTAAGCAGGTTTCTGCACAGGAAAGCAATGATCAAGGCTCTTTATTCTTTGAATGTCATAATCACATTTCCCATAGTGAAATGTCATTAAATAAGATGACCCACCAATTGGACTTAAAGAAATTATTTCTTTCACATCCTGGGAAAATATGGAGGGATGTTTTCATTAGTTCCATAGTTTATGCAACCAGGCAGGTACTTAGTTTGAGTGGTTGAATGATTTTGTTTTGCATTTTGCCTTTTAGCTTGAATTCTCTTTTTCATGCTATATTTTCCATCTATTAAAAAAATGACCTATTTTGCCTAATTCACAAATATATAAACATACAGATAAATCTATATACTTATGTACACATCCATATATAACCGAGATGAAATAGCTTAAAGATTTATTGTTTTTTTTCCTTCTTAGCAGAATTGGGATTCTAGTGTGTAAAAAGCTGATGTACATATATTATCACTTAACATTATCATGAGCTCTTTCCCATCTCTTGTAAATGTTCTTTGAGGAAAAAATTTCCAGTAATGTAGCATAATTTATTTAAACATTTTCCCACTGTTGAGTAGTTTTAGCTGTTGTAAATAATTTCCAAAGTATTTTCATGTACATAAATTTTTGTGTTTATCATCATTTCCTTGGGATATATTTCCTAATGGCTAATTACGGGGTCAAAGAGCATGATTATGTACTAGTGTCTTGTTCTATATCACCACATTGCCCTTTAGGAAGGTTGTAACAATGTACGATTTTTCAAATAGCCTAGGAGAGTCAATTTCTATGTACTTTCTTCTCCTATACTGGTAATTTCATTAAAAATCACTTTGCTAAACTGATAGTGAAAATGGCATGCTGCTGTTTTTAATTTGCCCTTTTTTGGTGTATTGATGTAGCTTCTCTTTCAATAAACTGTGGGCTTCATCTTTAGATCCTTACAACCAGAGAGGCACAGTATGTACGTCTGCTTGGATTCTGAGAGTTCATTTCCCATTTTCTGAGCTAGTACTTGACTCTTTTGCATAGAAAATGAAGGCCAGGCACCAAATATCTCCACAGCAACCTCTCTGAGTTCTCCAAGGGGAATTTACTCATACAAAGCAAGCAGTGTCCAATTCACTGAAGATTTTGCAGGAGAGACAGAGGAGAGAGCTGATATTGCACCCTTCACTGCAAATAACTTGAAATCTTCTTTGGATGTTTTGCTTTACCCCCAAGCTCTTCTCTTTCCACTCTCTGTTGCCTCATGGTCCAGGGTCTTCTTTTAGTTTTTCTTACATGTGGCACTCATGTGGCACCAAGTTCTCCCCAGTCCTTGAATGTCCTTTACTATCTCAGCCAATTAGTGACCCTAATTTATGAATCAGTCATGCCCTTTGAGACTCTCACCTCCACTTTCACATTCCCAAGGGACTTATTGACATATTTTCTCCTTAGTGGGGAGTGATTCTGATGTAACAGCTGATAAAAGAACATTTTCTCCACATTGTTTCAGAAGCATTGTATGTAATTATTGGTAAATTTAAAAATGATATATTTCTTAGGCCAGATTCTCATTTTTTTCTTGGCATGGGGGGGGGTTGTTCCTAGGATTAGAATTTATAAGGGATGAGGGAAGCGGGATTGGGCAGAGGGAGGAGTTGAGATGTGATGCAGCGACAACAGAGGCCTCAGCCAATCCTGTGGAGAGCTCTGAAACTGGCATGTCCTTCAGAGTTGCCCTAAATTGAGGCAATACCCATGGACCAGTCCTTGGATGTGGCCTCCCTTGAGGGAGTGAGTGTAACATTAGGAAGGTCCTGTCTACCAACGGACTCAGCTTCCAATCATCAGCAACCAACAATCTTGGCAATGGGGGAATAAGTGTCTTGGTTCTGCAGGGGGATCTGGATGATTTTCTCAGGGGCTTTGTTATTTTTGAGATATGCTTATATTGAAAACATTTTTTTATTCCAAGGTATGCTTAAGAATTAAGGCCAGAGGTGTGTTTGAAGTAGAAAAGCAGAGTGAAGCCTTCATAGTTGGATGGAGTTTGGGTTGGAACACTAGTTTTGGCCATTTTATCTGTATGGTCTTATGTAAGTCACTTACACTCTCTGAGCCTTTGTTTTTCCATCTGTAAAATGGTGTAAACAATGCCTTTCCCCTTAAGGGACAGATATGAGAATTTAAATACTCAAAAGAATTTAAATACTCAATACTTAGATATTTAGCACTGTGCCTCTTGGCACTTTGTAGATGCTCAATTCATGTTACTTCCTCTTTCTTTCCTCCTTTGTCATTCTCTACAGCTTTTATCTCAAGAAGTTTTCTTCCTGTTGACGATGTGAAGCCTCTGTACACTTAATATTCTTCAATAATTCTTCAAGAACTTAGAAGCCTGGGTTGTAAAATTAGGAGCTTGGACCATATGATCTTTATGTTTATTCCCAACATTTTGAAGTTCTGTTCTAACATTCTGTGATTCAATGCATTAGAGCACATCGCACAATTAATTCTTTTCTCATTAGTATTCTTACTATCATCACCTTGGTTTTAATGAGCTACATTGGCTATCCTAGTGCTCTGTGTATTCAGATGTTTCTGGTAATTAGAAGAATTACATGAAAACAGTCTTTTGGGACAGTTGCAGGACCAATGGAACCAAATGATATTTCTTTGCTGCCAGCCTCTAGTGAAGGAAGCTCTGATCCTGTATCTTTAAAAAAAAGAAATTCCTACTGCATGAAGAACACAAGTGAGAATAGTTAAGTATTTTACATACATTAGTTTCCTCTCCCTAACTAGATTGTGAGCTTTGTTGGCACAAATGATCTCTCCTATTTCTTGCAAGGCCAAGTTCTTACTGATTGATTAGTTCTAAAACCCCTGTGACTAATCATCACTTTTTTTTTTTAGAGACAAGGTCTCATTCTGTTGCCCAGGCTGGAGTGCACTGGTGTAAACATAGTTCATTGCAACCTCCAACTCCTGGGCTCAATTGATCCTCCGCCCTCAGCCTCTTGAGTAGCTGAGACTATAGGTGCACATCGCCATGCCTGGCTAATTTTTAAAATTTTCTGTAGAGATGGGGTCTCACTATATTACTCAGCCTGGTCTGAAACTCCTGGCCTCAAGCAATTCTCCCACCTCAGCCTCCCAAAGTGCTGGATTTACAGGCATGAGCCACTAGGCCTGCCCAGCCAACCATTACTGTTAGAATCTGTCTCCCCTCTC
>NW_012143634.1:4177620-4218056 GCF_000956105.1 Propithecus coquereli | reverse complement strand
CCCTCTCCCCTCCCCCTCTCCCTCTCCCTCTCTCTCCTCTCTCTCTCTTCATTATAGCAGTTGAGTCAATTACCTGCTGTGTGTACTAACTGATCTTAAAGATGGTCTGGGAATCACTTTGCTTACTGTGGACTTCCAAAATATCTCTTATTAGTCTGCTTGGGCTGCTGTAACAATGTAGCACAGATTGGGTGGCTTAAACAACAGAAATTTCTTTCTCACAGTTTTGGAGGCTGGTGAGGCCTCTCTTCCTGGCTTGTAGATGGCCACATTCTTGCTGTATCCTCACACTACTTTTCCTCTGTGTATGCACAGGGAGAGAGAGAAATCTCTGATGTCTCTTCCTCCTTTTCTAATAAGGACACCAGACCTATTGGATTAGGGCCCCACCCTCATGACTTCATTTAACCTTAATTACTTCCCTAAAGGCCCTATCTTCAAGAGTCACAATGGGGGTCAGGGCTTCAACATATGAATTGGGGTGTGGCACAATGCAGTCCATAATAATCTCTAAATTTGGAGTACAGGTGTGAGTTCATCTTTGAATGTTTGGTAAAACTCTGGAGTGTAGCCATCTGGTCCAGGGCTTTTACGTTTTGGGAGGTTTTTGATTGCTGCTTCAATTTCTGAACTTGAAATTGGTCTATTCAGATATTCTGTTACCTCTTGGGTGAACTTAGGGAGGTTGTATGTTTCCAGGAATTTTTCCATTTCCTCCTCGTTATATAGTTTTTGGGCATATAGGTTTTTGTAGTAATCAAAAATAATGTTTTGTATTTCTGTGGCATCTGTTGTGATCTCTCCTTTTTCATTTATGATTGAGTTTATTAGAGACCTTTTCCTTTGGATTTTAGTCAATCTAGCCAGTGGGGTGTCAATTTTGTTTATCTTTTCAAAAAACCAGCTTTTGGTTTTGTTGATCTTGCGTATAGTTCTCTTGTTCTCAATTTCGTTTAATTGTGCTTTGATCTTAGTTATTTCTTTTCTTCTATTTGGATTGGGGTTGGTTAGCTCTTCCTTTTCCAAGTCCTTGATTCTATTTATTAGGTTGTCAGTGTCTGATCTTTCTGTTTTTTGGATATGAGCATTTATTGCTATTAGTTTTCCTCTCAGAAATGCTTTTGCTGTATCCCATAGGTTTTGATAGCTTGTTTCTCCGTTATCATTTAGTTCGAAGAAGTTCTTGATTTCCCTCTGTATTTCCTCCTTGACCCAGGAGTTAGTCAACAATAGATTGTTTAATTTCCATGACTTTGTGAGGTGGCGAGTATTTCTGTTGGAATTGAACTCTAATTTTAAGCCACTATGGTCCGAGAAGGTACACGGTATAATTTCTAAATTTGGTATTGGCTCTTGTGTAATTATTGCGGTACCAGATAATCAATTAAGCGAATCATTCACTGCTGTAACTCCTTAGCTATTTAAGAGTTAACTATATACAACTGCATATGCACAAAGTGATGTTGACTTGTTCTTAAAGAGTTATTCAAGAACATTAAGTGTACACAGGCTCTACATTTTCAAAAGGAAAAAAATGTCTTCAGACCTCTTGTGAGGTCTATAGAATAAGAACCTGTTAAATTTGTCTATTCCCAGTTGGATAGCTACTTGTGGGATGTTTAAGTCTTCATCTTTTAATTCCGTTTTTCTGTTCAAATTTCCTTTGTATTTCAAACTTTTTTTTCCTGAGCACCGATTTGCTATGTTATGACTGATTTTCAAAGATGAAGCTTTTCTTTTTCATTTAGGTTGAAAAGTTGCTGTTTGAAGCTGTTTTATGTGGATTTTTGCCTCTTCTTTCAGAGCAAATAAGTTTTGTTTATTTATTTTCGAGGAAACTGTTTCTCAGAAAAATGATTCCCTACAGGTTTGTCATGGTTTTAATACATCTATAAACAGGGCCATTTCCCCACAACTACCATTGTTACTTAAGAGAATTCTTTTATTTCTCTCCATTCAAACCTATACTGTATATGACAATAACTGATTTTTATTTTATCCATTCAAATCTTACTTTAAACTATATTTATTCATTTCCAAGCCCCTTGGAGAATTTGACAGTAGGTATCCATGGCTGTGCAAGACTTTATTTGGTGTTTTCCATTTCTGTTTGCATGGGGCTGGGTGGCAGAGCAAAGAAGAAAAGATGTTCTTACTTGGTCCTGGACTCTTCCCCAACATAAGAGACTCTCATAAGTCCTACCTTAGTTCCAGTTCCACCATGAACAAAAGATTCTTGAAAAGGAATCCATGCCCATCATGACTTCACTTGCATTACTGATTGCCTGCTCTATGGAGCAGAATGGAGCTTTCTAAACCAGAGCTGCTCAAAGTGTGGTCCATTCTATGTTATTGGTGAACTATTCACTTCTGGTTCATGATAACATAAGTTAAAAATTGAGAATAAGCATTGAAAGGCTTTCATAGCAATTTGACATTGCAAATGCTCAAGTACATATTCACTGAACTCATTTTGAACAGGCTATGGACTTGTACTGTTCGGTACGGTAGCCACTAGCTGCATGTGGCTAATTAGCATTCAAAATATGGCCAGTCTGAATTAAGATATCTGTAAATGTAAATTAGACACTGGATTTCAAGGGTGTAATATGATAAAAGGAATATAAAATATCTCATTAGTAATGTTTTACATGTTGCAAGGATAATATTTTTTATATATTGGGTTAAATAAAATATATTATCAAAATTGAGGTCACTTGTTTCTTTTTTACTCCCCCCCCCTTGAATAGACTTTATTTTTTAGAGCAGTTTTAGGTTCACAGTACAATTGAGAAGAAAGTACAGGGAATTCTTATAAACTTGCTGCCCCACACATATACAGCCTCCCCCATTATCAATAGCCCCCACCACAGTGATACACTTGTTACAATTGATGAACCTATGTTGACAGTTGACACATCATTATCACCCAAAATCTTTAGTTTACATTAGGGTTCACTCTTGGTGTTGCACATTCTGTGAGTTTGGACAAATGTATAATGACATGTATCTACCACTATCGTATCATATAGAGTAGTTGCACTGCTCCCAATATCCTCTGTCTTCCACCAGTTCCTCCCTTCCTCCCCACTAACTCCTGGGAACCACTCATCTTTTTACTGTCTCCATAGTTTTGCTTTTTCCGGAACATCATATAGTTAGAATAATATAGTATGTAGCCTTTTCAGATTGGCTTCTTTCACTTAGTAATACACATTTAAGCTTTCTCCATGTCTTTTCTTGGCTTGATAGCCATTTTGTTTTAGCACTGAACAATATTCCATTGTCTGGATGTGCTATAGTTTATTCATTCACCTGCTGAAGGACATCTTGGTTGCTTCCAAGTTTTGGCAATTATGAATAAAGCTGCCATAAACATTCGTGTGCAGGTTTTTGTGTGGACATAAGTTTTTAACTCCTTTGGTTAAATATCAAATAGTATGATTGCTGGATCACATGATAAGAAGATGTGTAGTTTTGTAAGAAGCTGCGAAATTGTCTTCCAAAGTGGCTGACACATTTTGTATTCCCACTAGCAAAGAATGACAGTTCTTGTTGGTTCACATCCTCACCAGCATTTGGTGTTGTGTGTGTTGGATTTTGGCCATTCCAATAGGTGTGTAGTGGTATCTCATTATTGTTTTAATTTGCAATTCCCCAGTGACATATAATGTTGAGCATCTTTTCATATGCTTACTTGCTATCTATAAATCTTTGGTGAGATACTAGTTCATGTCTTTTGTCCATTTTTAAATCAGGTTGTTTGTTGTATTATGGTTGAGTTTTAAAAGTTCTTTGTATATTTTTGATAAGTTCTTTATCAGATAAGTCTTTTGCAAATATTTTCTTCCAATCTGTGGCTTACGTTTTCATTCTCTTGACAGTATCTTTAGCAGATCAGAAAAATTAAATTTTAATCAAATCCAGCTTATCAACTATTTCTTTCATAGATCATATTTTTGGTGTTGTATCTAAAAAGTCATTACCATGTAATGGTAACCTTATACCATGTATAAGGTTATCTAGATTTTCTCTTCTAGGAGTTTTATAATTTTGAATTTTATACTTTGGTTTATGATCTATTTTGAGTTAATTTTCATGAAGGGTGTAAAGGCTATGTCCAGATTCATAGTTTTGCATGTGATGTCCACTTGTTCTAGTATGATTTGTTGAAAAGAATGTCTTTGCTCCATTGTATTACCTTTGCTCCTTTGTCAAAGATCAGTTGACTTCATTTATGTGAGTCTCTTTCTGGGCTCTCTATTCTGTTCCATTGATCTATTTGTCTGTCCTTTTGCCAATACCACACTGTGTTGATTACTGTAGCTTTATAGTAACTCTTGAAGTTGGGTAATGTCAGTTTACTGATTTTGTTCTTCTCCTTCAATATTGTGTTGGCTATTCTGGGTCTCTTCCTTCTCCATATAAACTTTAAAATCAGTTTTTTGAAACTCGCGAAGTAACTTTCCGGGTTTCTGATTGGGATTGGGTTGAATCTGTAGACCAAGTTGGAGAGAACTGACATCTTGACAGTATTGAGTTGTCCTCTTTTCACTTTTTTAATGTGACTATTAGAAAATTAAAAATTCTATATGTGGCTCAACTTACAGAACTTCCAACTCATGTGATTAGTTCATCATCAATTGAACAGTGTGAGTACAGACCTCTTCAGGTGTTGTTTACAAGTAGTTTGAGAAGCACTGCTCTCTACATGCTTGTGCCATGACCTTGTCTTGTGAAGTAAAGCAAGGATTGGTCACTTAAGGTAGTTTTTCTTGTTTCTGATTATTATTTACTCTAAATACCTTCTAGGTTCATTGGCACCTTCTAAGGGTTGTCTCCAAGTCATATACTGCAGCAGAGTTAGCATATTCCACTGAAGTATCATTTGCATAAATTACGTGTTACTTACCCTAAAGGATTCTCTTTCTCGATCTCTGTGTGTGTATGTGTATGTGTGTGTGTGTGTGCGCGTGTGTGTGTATGTATGTTGCCAAGAACATTCATCTCCCCAGCTCCCATGGAGCTACTCTTCTCTGCACTGGGCCCTAGTTGAGATTGTGGACACCTTTCCTATGTGGCTACTGTTTCCTGAGTTCAGCTTGTGTGATTAGTTCATCATCACCTCTGGATTCACCATACTGATGGGAAAATCCACCCCCTCCTCTTAAACTGAGATCCAGTGTAGTCTCCTCTGTCAAATGGCTCCACCCCTCACCATGACCTGGACCCTCTCTTATATGACTTCCCATAGTACGTTCTCCTTTTCCTACATCTGAACATTTACCTGGTTGCAAATGTGGTCCAGTAGACCTTCCCTACTTGAAGCTTCTAGAGCACAGGGAGTTTTCTTTATTCCTCTTCCAAAGGACAGTATTTAGGCAATTGGATACATAATGTAACACTTTCCAATATCCCTCAGATTGGAGCTGCAATGAGTTTTAAAAATTTAGCAACATATTTTGAGTGGTCAGTATCGATCATGTAATCAACAAATATTTTTTTGGTTACTTGCTTTTCAAAATGCTGTTCTGGGTAATTTAGTGAGGATATGGTCCCTTCTCTCTAAAGAAGCCTCATCAGTTATCCTTTTCTGTCACTCAGCCTCTGAATCCTCTTCTTAACGTGTGGAGAAGTCCCCATTTAATGAGTCTTGGTGGTAGAAAGGGTCCATCTCCCACTAGGAAAAGTTAAAATGCCTGTTCCTCATTTTTCCAGCTTCCCTTCCAGCTAGGGCATGGGAACATGACTGAGGCTCAACAACTCAAGACACACTCCTTCCACATTGGACCCGGGAGCAGGGGCTCAAAGAAGCAAGCACTGCAGGGAACTCTTGGCTTCCCAAGGAGCAGTGTGGGTGGTGCAGCATCAGTGTCTGGCACTTGAGGGTGGTAGCAGCAGAATCCTTTCTGGTTTGTGGAGGGATTTGGAGTATTGTTTTGAGCCAGTTTTCCAGACCTCCTGGCATTTCCATGAGCAGCCAATATCCTTTTGATACATTCCTTTTCAGTATAAATCAGTCAGAATTGGTTTCTGTTGCTGACAACTAAATGTACTGACTGATTCAGGATAATAAGAAATAAATACATGAAAAGTGAAGTGACAATGGAACATCCCAGTATAGAAAATGTCACAAAAGTGACAGATTCACTGCAAAATGAACCATGTGGGAACTATGCTATTGTTAAAGAGGTAATGGTCTCAGCAAGTTGCTTCAATAAACTGAGAGCCTCAGCAGAGGAGGTGGGTCTTCCCTCAGGCTTGGAGAGTAGGCTGGATGCATAGATAGACTCGCTGCTGTGAAAAATACTAAAGAAGTACAAGATGTGCATCCAGTCATGAAATAGATTTGAACCTAAAGGGTCTACAGAAAACATCAAAATAGAAAAGGCCAATATTTACCTGAAAGGAGGCTCGCTGGATTTAGTAAATAACAATAAGGATACCTGGTTAAATTTGAATTTTAAATAATGCATAGTTTTTAAGTTTAAGTATGTCTCTAACATATGTCTTATAATTTTTATAACTTATTATATGATTTAGAAGTTTATAACTAAAAAATTCTTAGCATAAGTGCATACTTCTCTTATCTGATAACCCTACCTGAAGGGGGCTAGAGAACTTGATCAGAAGAGCTTAGAATTACCAAACAAAGATTTCTGAGAGTAGTGAGTTTGAGCTCGGCTTTAAAGGAGGTTTGGGATATGGGGGGAAAGATGATGAAGGAAATAAAGAAGGAACCAATTAATTAAATGTCTAATATTTTCTGGATGCTCTACTAGGTACTTTAATGTATGTTAACTCATTCCAACTTCAGAACAATATCATGGGGAAAGTATAATTAACCTTTCCCTTTTTTATACAAGTCAAGAAATTAAGACTCAGAAATTCGGTAACTTGTCTGAAGCCGCATGACTGGTGAAGGATAGAAGGCAAATTCATACTAGGGGGCCTTCCTCAAAGCCTGTGATCGTCAGTAGAAGAAAGTATGCATGTAAAAAATAACAACCAGCTTTACTTGCGTGCAATGAGGGGTAGTCTTATATGTTGGGTACACAAGAAATGTTAGCTCTGAAAGCCAAGACATGTTTGGGTTTGATTCAGTGTGTAAGAATAGGGAAGTTATTTTGGATGTGAGATGTGCAGTTTAGTATCCAATGGATAAATGGGAAGAATATAGAGGCAGGGAAATGGATTAGAGGGTTTTTTCAATAATTTCCCTTTGAGTTAATGTGGGCTTGGTCTGGGGTAGGAATCTGGAAAGAATAGAGGAAGGGCATGCAGAGCTGAAAAATCTTAATCCTGATAATGGGAAGCCTAAACGGAGAGACATTGAAGGTGAGACAGCAATGAACTTACTTTTACACACATTATTTGTTGGACACCGCAGGGCAAATGTGCTAAAATAACTGGCAATGTGAGCGCAGAGAAATTCTGGGAGACATCTGTTATTAGGTGGATATTGAAGATATATGAGGGGAGCATACCCTGGAGGAATAATGAGAAGATGAAAGAGAGGAAAGCCCAGGTCCAGGTCTTAGAGGAGGAAGTGGTGGAGGCAGATCAACTGAGACTGAAGAAAAGAGGTCAAGGGGGAGGGCAGGGAGGTAAGGGAAACAGGCCAGTGACCTATGAGGCAGAGAGGAGCAGGAAGGCTAAGTGGCCTATCCCTGGGGGTCAAACCTGTAAGTAGGCTTCACTCATCTATGTGGGCCAACCAGTCACAGGCAGTGGCCTTTCCAGTTCTATAGAAAGTCAAACTCCTATGCTGTAGTATGGCATTAGTTTAATTGGAGGACAAATATATTTGAAAGATTTGAGGTATCGGTCCAAAACTCTGTCCCAAACTCTAAGCTTCAGTGCATTCTTGTTTTAACATAAGGCGAAATAATCATCTGGTTTCAGAGTTTCTACAGCTGTTCTGTACCTTGACAATTAGGCAGTGTGCTGTGTACCCTAACTTGAACGTTATGTCTTAAATGACTTTTGGTCATGGTTTTTTTTTTTTTTCACTGCACTGAATTCCAAAGTTACTGTCTATTTCAGTCAAGAGTGTTATGGTTATCTTTAGAGAAAATTAAACAAGTAAACCATGTACATGCCCTAAATAGATGGAAAATGATCTAAAATCGCATGCTTCTTTCCTGGAGATTTCTGCCAAATTCTTGGGCTAATCATGTAAATATTTTGACTCAACGCTTTCTATTGGATCCTGTTGTCTCATGACTGGTATGTTAAAAATTCCAGATGTGGAATTTGTCCCTCAATATATTATTCAACAAAGCTGTTATTCTGGTTTGCCAAAATGTCTTAAGGGTGATGGGCAACAATGGCTTAAGGGTTTAGTGTATTTGAATACTGCCTTCTCAATAGGAAAATATGCTGCACTTTCGTTGCACAATTGAATGCTGTGTTTGGGCAGTAAAACTTAATTGAACAGCTGGATGGACAGTAAGGCTCAGGGTCACGTGGTAGGCCTGTAAGTTTTAAACTGGAAGAGGAGGGAGCCCCCATATGCACATATGCTTTTGGTCATTTAGAAAGACATCCAGTTTCCCTGCTTCTGAACTGGTTGCCAAGAGAGGGATGGGTTGGATGCTTTTAGCATTACCTAGCTTAATGCAGTTTAGGAAGGTTGCCTCCTGAATTGTAATGAAGGGTTTCCCCTACCTCTTGAGCTCATGCCTACAGAGAACGTGATCGTGATTCTGGGCCAGGACAAAGGCTTGAGTTGCCTAGTCCACTTAGCTGCTGAGTGCCTTTTCTGAGGGGCTTCTCCTTCTCGTGCCAAACTCCTGTTTTCAGAGCAGAGTCATCTGATGTCCCATACACAGGCTCTCCTTGTTTCTCTTTCTCTTTTTCAGCTCACAGTAGTCCAGGCCTTTGAGAAGCTTTTATAAAAGGCCTTGGGAAAGTTCCAGATATGTGAGGGTGGCAATTTAGACTGGGAAAGAACACTGGGACCTAAATGCTAGTTTCAATATCCTTCTTGGCTCTCTGTTTGAATGTGGCTGCCGTGACTGTACATGAAAAATTTAATCAGTTGATTGATCATGGCTCACTGACTGGTAAGCCTCTGAGATATACCTATTTCTCCTCTAGGGTCCCAGGCCTCATGGAGGTGTCTCTCCATGCCAACTTAACCCCACCCTGCCCTGGACCCAGTATCATCTGGATCTCCTTCCTTTTGTGGTAGAACTTTAAGTATCCTGAAGAAGCAAAGAATCCCTGTCTTAGTTTGTATTATGAACTGAATATTTGTGTCTTCCCCAAATTCCTATGTTGAAATTCTTACCCCCAAGGTGATGGTAATAGGAAGTGGGGCATTTGGGGAGTGATTACATCATGAATGTGGAACCCTCATGAATAGGATTAGTACCTTTATAAGAAGAGACACGAGAAAGATAATTTTTTTTTTCTCTTGGCCATGTGAGGATATAAGAAGATGGCCATCTGCAAACCGAAAGTTGGACCCTCACCAAACACCAGATCTGCTGGCACCTTGATCTTAGACTTCCCAGTCCCCAGAACTGTGACAAATAAATGTCTGTTGTTTAAGCCACAGTCTATGGTATTCTGTTATGGCAGCCTAAAATGACCAAGGCAATTTGGGTTGCCCCAGAAGTTGACCCTGAGACAAGCAAGGATTTGAGGCCAAATAATTAATTTGGGATCCTAGGAAACAGGAGTAGGGGAGTAGGGAAGAGAGACAGGGAAGGGAAGGGAAGGCAGCCAATCAAAGGTACAGGATCAAGCAGATCACTACTGTGGGCAACTGGGATCAGTCCCACTGGGGACCTCTGGGAGACAGTGTGGACCATGCCTCGGAGTTACTGAAGCATGGAAGTTGGAGTATTAGGCCTCCAACTCTCCCAAATCAGCTGCTGAGGGCTGATCCCAGGGGAATTATCTCCCTGGAGCAATTGCTTCACTCAATTTCATGATAAATACCAAGGAAGAGACAGACCTGCTGGTTTAAATGAAAAGCGAAAACACTGACACATTTAGAACCAGTGCCCATTTTGATTCTTGGCTGCTTCTCCTCATTCTGTCTTTTGGGAAAGACATTAAATTACAATGCCCAAGTCCTCCTGGCTAGTAGGAGAGCTTGAGAGCACAATTGATTCTGACCTGAGCTGTAACTATCCTCTTTATAGGGATTGCTCTAACTTCTCCCTATTTCTCAGTCCATTTGTTACATGATACCCAAATAAGCCTTTCCTAAAATGCTGATCTTCTGGGCTGCCCATGTCCTTAACATGTCTTCTATGATTTCTTCCCCTAATTTGAATCCAGCTTACTTGCCAGGCTTATGTCCTATCTGCCTCTATTCTTTATCCACATGAGATTATCATGGGTCAGCTTTAGGATTTCTGTCTTCCAGACCTCTACTCATATTGTTTCTTTCACCTGGAATACCCTCCATGAACCCCATTCTTACTTTATTTGGTTTGTTGGAATCCCGCCAAATCTTTAAAGTTCTACCCAGAGTTCTCTCTTTCATAAAGCCTTTTCTTGGCCCTTTAATTCTCTGTGACGCTTTTACTACTATCTTCTATTATTGTTTCTGGTATGTGTGTTCTCTGTCCTGTTAGATTTTAAATGTCTTGGGGGCAAGAACCATGTTTTATTCATCTCTGCATCAGTCCACATTCATCCAGTTAATTTAACAAAGATTCATTGGGTGCCAGAGACTCTACTCAGCACCGGGGCTCCAAAGATAAATGAGACATGGCCCTTTCTCTCAAGGGAGCTCACAGGCCAGGCATAGGGGAGTGACTGGTGTGAATAAGTGTGTGTGCGTGTTTGTGCACACATGCATGCACGCGTGTGTCTGTCTCAGTGCTTCAAACATTAGTGAGTGTTCAAAGATCATGAGCACACAAAATGAATGAAGGTACAGGGAGAAGATTTATCCTCAGCTTAATTCCTGCAAATACTCAAAAATTAGTTTGGGAAGATAGTTTTGGGGGAGAAAATGAACATATAGTAGTCCCCCTTATTCATGGGGGAGATGTTCCAGGACCCCCGATGGATGCCTGAAATTGCTGATAGTACTGAACTCTATATATACTAGGTTTTTTTCCTATGCATATATACCTATGATAAAGTTTAATTTACAAATTTTGCACAGGAAGAGATCAACAGCAATAACTAATAATAAAATAGAAAAATTATAACAATATGTTGTACTGAAAGTTATGTGAATGTGATCTTCTCTTCTCTCAAAATATCTTATTGTATGTAATATTTTCAGGCCATGGTTAACTGTGGGTAACTGAAACCACAGAAATGAAGTGGCAGATAAGGCGGGACTACTGTAATTGGATTATGGTGGGGAGAACTTCTGTGTAAGTCTCTTAGGGGTGAAGAATCGTTTAGGAAAGGGCAGATAAGCTTTAGAATCAGATTGCTCTGAGTTTGAATTCTACTTGTGCCCATTTATAGTTATGTGAGCTTAGGTTGGCTGCTTGCTTACTTACTTATGTATAAAATATATCGTACCCAACTAATAGCATGATTGAGGAATTAAATCAGAGAATACTTGCACAGTGCCTTGCATATGTTTGGAACTTATAAGATGCTTGGTAACTAATGGATTTCTTCCTACCATCTCTGCTTTTAAAAAAGAAAGAGGATTTTGGATTTTCTCTGTTTATACTAGAACAATCTAGGTAGAGAGGGTTTTGGTCCTCTTTATACCTTTCTCTGCCTAACTGGAAAATTTTTAACTTATATTTCTTTTTAATTATTTTTTAATTTCCATACCCATTTCAACCGTAGATTTGAAGGCACTGTTGGGCTCAGTGGTGAGAAGAGGGAGGAGTTGGCCTTCATTTTGGGCATTTAAAGAAAGACTTTTAGAGGGCCTTGGCTGTGTGAATAGAGAGGGAGACCTTTAGAGTAATGTTCTGAAAGTAAGGATTGCTTTCAGAAATTAGATCTGCTTTCCACTAGACTTTATGAATTATTAAAGCTTAAATAGTCCTTATGGTTTTTCTATTTTTAGATCATTTCCATTTATTTTTAGATGATTCAGTGAAAAGATGCTGGTCATGGTGCCTGGGGTCGAATTTTTTTCTTCATCTTTTTTTTCCCAATAAACAGTTATTGAGCACCTACTGAATGCCAGGCACTGACTAGTGAACAAGTAGTGAGCAAAACAGACATGGGCACTGCCCCACAGACATTACAGCTTGTGACAATGGAGATTGGCAGTGATAAAATAATTATATGGATAAATGTATAATGCCAAATTCTGAACAGAACTAAAAAGGAAATTATAGGAAGCTCTGAGCCTTGTTCCAGTATAGAGGGTGACTCATAAAGCTTTCTGGAGGAAGGCTGCCTTTAAATTGATTTGGACTTGGGTGATTCTATACTTCAAAAGAGATTCAGCTCATGATGAGGCAAAGGGAATCGAGGTGGGCCTGGGCATACCAGGAGAAGGGATGGCTTGTGGGTATACCCTGAGGATGGTAGGGACATAGCCTGACCCTTGAATGGGAGGGAGAGAAAGAAATGGGGCTAAAGAGGTTAGCAGGGGCCAGATTCTGTAGAGCCTGGTGGGCCATGGGAAGGCACTTGGTTTCTATGGAAGACCCTTGAAGGATTTTAAGCATGCCAATGTGATCAGACTTGCATTTTGAGAAAGTTCTTTTGGCTGTAATATGGAGAATGAATTGGAGGGGCTGGGGGTAGAAGCTAGGAGAGCAGTGAGGGTAGACTAGGTGACCCAATGGAAGCTTCATTTGGGGCCTTGGCTGTGTGAGTAGAGAGAAAGGAGTGGAGTCCAGAGAGATTTAAGGTGTAAGCTTAATAGCACTAAATGATGCATTGACTATGAGGGATGGAGACTGACTGTGATCTTCGGTCTTTATTCAGTAAATCCCTGATAACCATATACATGCTTGTGACCATTCTAGAGAACACCTGCAACCTCAGAGGTTGATCAGGGGGCCCAAGAGAGCACTAGGCTGGGTGTGATGAGAACACATTTCTCTGCAGTCTTCAAAAACCTTCTAGTGCTGAATTTTGTCATCTGCAAAACAAATGAGTTGGATGAGATGAGCTGCACACATGAACTGCATACAGCTTTCTGTTTATTCTTCAGGGATAAATCAATTTTGGATTTTCTATGTTAACACTTTACACCTGCAGAACACTTTTAACTCTCTCTCTCTCTCTCTCTCTCTCTCTCTGTGTGTGTGTGTGTGTGTGTTGCTTTCATATTAGTGATCACATAGATTTTTATAACAACCTTGTGAACTTTTAAGATTTTCTTCCTAGTGGCCAGATGAGACTGATACCCAGGGAGATTAAGAAGTTTGTCTAAGATTACTAATCGATGGCAAAATTGGAGGCTTTAAGTCTCCTAATTCTTTACTTGACTCCTTTCTGTTAGTTCTTTCTGCCTTATATTGCATATTTGTATGCCTTTGTATTCTTTTATCGACCTGCCATTCCATTATTTTTAAGTATTCCATCCAGGGAGCCAGAGTGAGGCAGAGTAACTCCCTTTAGGCACTTCTGATATTTGATTTGAAACTACTGGCTCATTTGAAGCTTGAGATTTGTTTGTGATTATTCTTGCCACTCCTGACCTAATTACCAAGAATAAATAGTAATTTGGGTAAATTCCAAATGTTTATATAGGAAAAATGTAAGCAGATACAGAGGTCATGAAAGACTGGCCTGATTAGGAAGAAGTCTATTATTATGGTGTTTTTCAACTTTTATGTCCCAAACCAAGAAGTCACCATTTTACAAGGGGGCTTGGTTCTAAAATAATCGTATAAATGGTGGTGAGTATTGGGGCTGCTCATTTTTAAACCCTATGTGATACATTCTATACTTCAAAAGAGATTCAGCTCCAGAGGAAAATCTAGCACAATGAATAGCTCTTATTTGAGGGCAGTCTTTCCTTCCTGCTTAATTGGACTGGACAGTTATGAAGAAGGTCATTTGGTCTCCATTCAACAAATAAATATCCAGCCAGCCCTACTTGTTTACCTACCATGTTCTCACTTCCTAATTTTTCTCTTCTGGAACCTTCTAGCTTTCTAAATCAAGGGCACTGCTTCAGAAGTCCCAAATAGAGAAACAGAAAGGAAAAGGCCCACATATGCCCAGAAATCCCAAACATTCAATAGGTTTAAAAGCCTGAAAATTCCATAGGCCAAAAAGAATCTTTTGCTAGTGTCTCACTATCTATTGCTGTGTAACAACTCCAAAACTTAGTGCTCTAAAACAATAACAAATTTATTA
Organism: Propithecus coquereli; assembly: GCF_000956105.1. Taxonomy (NCBI): domain Eukaryota; kingdom Metazoa; phylum Chordata; class Mammalia; order Primates; family Indriidae; genus Propithecus; species Propithecus coquereli. The sequence goes on along the minus strand of NW_012143634.1, from coordinate 4,203,788 downwards.
CACGTCATGATTTTGTGGGTCACAAATTTGTTGCAGGGTTCTCCTGATCAATTCTTCTGTTCTATGTGGTATTGACTGGGGTCACTCAGTGATATTCAGTTAATGGCTCATCTGGCCTGGAAGATTCAAGATGGATTCAATCACACGTATGGTAGTCTGGTGGGATGGCTGGAAGGCCATCCATGTAGTCTCAGCCTCTCCACCAGATCTCTCAGCAGCATAATCAAATTTCTTGCATGGTGGTTCAGGACTCCAAGAGACCAAGTTGGAAGTGACTGATTTTCTTAAAACCTGGACCTGGAACTTGCATAGCATCACTTCTGTCATCGTCTGTCAGTCAAAGGAGTCACAGTGTAGGCAAAATTCAAGAATTGGAGGAACAGACCCCACCTCTCAATGGGAGATGTGTCAAAGAATTTGTAGCCATCTTTAATCCACTACACTCTAAAATATATGATTCTTTCATTTCTTCAGTCCCAGCACTAAGTCTGAATACATTTACCCCAGGAGCTAGTGTTGTTCTAGCCCCTCTAATTTTCCTGGTCTGGCCTGTCTACACTTTGGACTCATTGATAAAATAGTGCTTTCCCTTATTACCAGCCTCCAAGGCCCATCTGCTCAGGGATCCTGACCCTCCGGGCCTATCCTTCTCTTTTGGATGTTCCCGATGCTTCCTTAAAGTATCCTGCCCTTAACAGGCTCCTGAGCTACTGGAAGGGGGTGATGTATTTATAAGAAAATGAATCCTAAAAAAATATATTACATATATATTAGTGAATCTCTCCTTTGTAGGTTTTCAGGCTGTGTGACAAAAACAAAATGCATCCAGGAAGTGTGTTGGATGAATCATACCTGGGCACAAAGTTCCATCCATCCTGATCTTACTTCTTCAAACATGTCAGGCTCTTTCCCACTCCAAGAACTTTGTGCATGCCTTTCCCCCTGCCTGGAACAACTTGTCTTCCCTCTTCTGGGTGAACATTCATTTAACCTATGGATTACAGCTTGGATTACATTCATCCAAGAAGACCTGTGTTTAGTCCTTTGTCTAAATTAGCCTCCTTGTTTTTGATCTTCTAGCCCCTGTTCTTTTCCTTCATAGTACACATTAGAATCTGTAATTAGATATTTATTGTCATGTATATTTCTTTGTATTTTGCCTCCCCCATGATATGTAAACTTGAGGGTAGAGATCATCTGTCATATTCAATGCTATGTTGGTGCAACAAATATTTGTTAAATGAATGAATGGATATGTGTGTGTGTATGTGGGAAAGTATCATATAGGCAGGCTGTCCTACCTCAAATTGTGCCCCTGAAGTCAGCTCCCAGACCTATTTCTGCTTTTTGTAGCAGTTCTCCTGCCTCCATTACTCTAAACACTCGAAGCCATTTTTTAGAGGTAGTCTCATGGTAATGGAAGCAAATTGTGTAACCCTGGAAGAAGAGGTCACTTTCATAGGTCAATGTCTGTCTGGAATCGACCTCTTATTCTGGACTCACTCTCTCAGAGAATTGTTGAAGGTGAAATGGGAGGAAAGACAGAAAAGAAAGTGAAGTAATAACAATAGCTGCTCTTAACATCTTTTCTCTCTTTTCATGCTATTAGGATTTTCACCTGAGCATGTGTTCTTCAGAATAATGAACACATTTTTCCAGGTTCCCTTGCAGCTAGGTGTAGTCATGTGTCTATATTCTGGCTAATGGTATGTAAGCAGAAGTATTATGTAACTTTTTTTTTTTTACCATCCCTTTGTCTATCCTGTTTCATATAATCCAGATGCTGCCATCTTGGACCATGAAGATAAGGGGCATAGCCTCAGGATAGAGGAATAGTGAGTTGGAAGGAATTTGTGCTGCTGAGGATTTTGTGAGCAGAGCTGCCATATTAGCTTTGGCCTACATATCTCCAGACTTTTACAAGAGGGTAAAATAAAGTTCTACCTTTTAAAAGTGTTTTCTTCAACTCTTCTGGACATTGGACTGAACAAAGAATTTATGACTAAGATCACAAAAGCAAATACAGCAAAAACAAAAATAAATAAATTGGACTTAATTAAAGTAAAACATTTCTGCACAGCAAAAGAAATAACAGAGTAGACAACCTATAGAGTGGGAGAAAATATTCACAAACTATACATACAACAAATGGCTAATATCCAGAATCTACAAGGAACTCAAACAAATCAGCAATAAAAAGACTAACCCCATTAAAAAGTGGGCAAAAGATATGAACAGACATTTTTCAAAAGAAGAGATATAAACAGCCAACACACATTTTAAAAAATGCTCAACATCACTAATCATCAGGGGAATGCAAATTAAAACCACAATAAGATCCCACCTTACCCCTGTCAGACCGGTTATTGTTAAAAGGTAAAAAAACAATAGATGTTGGTGCAGATTCAGTGAAAAGGGAGCACTTATTCACTGTTGGTGGGAATGTAAATTAGTACAACCTCTATGGAAAACCGTAGGGAGATTCCTCAAAGGACTAAAAGTAGATCTACCATTTGATCCAGCAATCCTACTACTGGTTATCCACCCAAAGGAAAATAAGTCATTTTATCAAAAAGACACCTGGGCCTGCATGTTTATTGCAGCACAATGCACAATTACAAAGATATGGAATCAACCTAAGTGCCCATCAAATGATGAGTGGATAAAGAAAAAGTGGTATCTCTCTCTCTCTCTCTCTCTCTCTCTCTCTCTCTATATATATATATATGTATATGCCATGGAACACTACTCAGCCATAAAAAAGAATGAAATAATGTCTTTCACAGCAACTTTGATGGAACTGGAAACCATAATCCTAAGGGAAGTATCTTAGGAATGGAAAAACAAATAACACATGTACTGACTTATAAGTGGGAGCTGAATGATGAGTACGCATGGTCACATAGAGTGGTATAAGGGACTTTGGAGACTTGGAAGGGAGGAGGGTTGGAGGAGGGTATGGGATCAAAAAACTACCTATTGGTTACAATGTGTAATATTTGGGTGATGGGTACACTAAAAGCCCTGACTTCACCGCTATACAATTCATCCATGTAACAAAAAATCAATTGTAATCCCTAAATCTATTGAAATAAAAAAAGTATTTTCTTTATAGGTTTCCTGTCCATCTCTGGTAAAGCCAATCTTAATGGGCACAAAATTATTTCTGGCATTAGATGATGTGAGATTGGTTCCCAACAATGTCAGAAACACAAAAGATAAGACAATACCAATGGTAGAACAGAGAGAGTATCACTGACCATGGGCTTCACGGTATTACTTAAAGTATTTTCAAAGGTGAGTTTTTTATAGGGGAAAATGAATCCTCATTTCAGGCTCTCCTTTCTTGACTGTTACAAAGGATTGGGAAAATTATTCCACTCCTAGAGGGCTTTCTGCTTTCACCAGCAACTTCTGCTATATCTTAAAGCACAAATTGATTTCTTTATTACTGTTAGAAAGTTCACCTGCCAGATTATACTGATTTCCTGAAGTCATTTTGGACAAAGGAAAGGTCACATTGTTTTTTAGTAAAGACATGTTTTTCCTCCTGTATCGCTTGCCCGGTTTTCTTTTTTCAGCCTTTCTTTTGTGATAAATGTCTTAAATAAGACATTTCCCCAAGATATTTAAGGCAATAATACTTAACCTTTGTACAACCCTTTCATCTCTGGAGTCTTTTACAATGGATACTATAGTCAGAAAACTTCCAGACTGAAAAAGTAGGCAAAAGATGTGAAAAGAAGCTTTCCAAGGAAGATAGACAAATGGATAATAAACATGAAAAAACGTCCAACATCACTAATCATCAGGGAAATCCAAATTAAAACCACAATGAGAAATCACCTTATACCTGTTAGAATGGCTTTTATTAAAAATTCAAAAACAATAGATGTTGGTATGGATGCAGAAAGAAAGAACACCTATACATTGTTGGTAGAACTGCAAATTAGTACAAACTCAATGGAAAATAGTATGGAGATTTCTCAAAGAACTAAATCATTCCATCCAGCAATCCCACTACTGGCTATGTACCCAAAGGAAAAGAAGTAATTTTATCAAAAAGATAACTACACTCAAATGTTTATTGCAGCAAATTCATAATTGCTAAGATGTGGAATCAACCCAAGTGCCCATCGACTCATGCATGGATTAATAAAATGTGGTATATGTATACCGTGGAGTACTGCTTGGACATAAAAGGATGACTTAATGCTTTTTGCAACAATTTGGATGGAACTGGAGACCATTCTCCTAAGTGAAATATCTCAAGAATGGAAAAACAAATAGCACATATACTCCCTATTAAATTGCAACTAATCCATAAGCACACATGTGCACAGAGGGAAGTAAAACTCAGTGGAAATCAAGCAGGGGTGAGAGGGGAGAAGGGGAGGGGCAGAAGCCTACCTAATGGGTATGATGAATATTATTTGGGTGATGGGCACATCTATAGCCATGACTCAAGCATTACAAAAGCAAACCGTGGAACAAAAAATATTTGTACCCCCTTAATATTTTGAAATTAAAAAAATGTATCCCGTGGAGACTTCAAATGACATAACCTAAAATCTGCAACTATGATGGGCATATTAAACAAATTGCAACAACAACAAAAAAAGAAATCTTCCTGCAAAGGCCATTGGTGCTACAAGTAAGTATAGGGAGAGTTTTGAGTTCAGGAACTATTAGATATAATTTTAAAAGTAGCAAAAAAACATTATTAAGAATCTGGTTGACAAGCTGCTGTGCTTGGTGCTAATGCAAAGAATCTGGACCCTGAAGAATCTTGTCTAGTAGAGTCTCACATGTATATAGCTGTGAGCATTGGGCGTAGAAGGTGGTATCTCTATCATGACGGCTCTTGTTTTTTCCATTCACTCTCCCCTTCTTTCTCTGCCCTTCCCCTTTTCTTAACCCCATCTTTACAAATATTTCACCTTTGACTTAAAGAGTTGCCTTCTTCCATGGTCTTAGATTGGATTTCCCTAGAAGTGGACCCTGAGAAAAGAACTTGAGTGCAAGGGGTATATTTGAGAAGTTATCTGAACTAGCAAGGGAAGAGGGAAGGAAAACAAAGAAAGAAAAAAATGAGCAGGTTATCAGTGTGGGTAACTGGGGCTCAGTCCCGCTAGGGACATCTGGGAGACCATGAAGAACATGACTCAGAGTTCTCCCACCTGAGGGATGAAGGAGCTGTGTTATTTATTGAAAATGAAGTTAAAGGGAAAAGAAGTGTGTTTGAGGGCAACTTATTTTTTTTATAAGCCTTGTAGAACTATTTGACTTATCAATCTATGTACATGTAGAACTAATAAGAAAATAAACAATCTATAGGGATTACTATTAAGAATTATATGGTCTTTGTTCTTGCTTTTATTTATGTGGTGAATTGCATTTATAGATTTGCGTATGTTAAACCAGCCTTGCATCCCTGGAATAAAGCCCACCTGGTCATGGTGAATTATTTTTTTGATGTGCTGCTGAATTCTATTTGCTAAAATTTTGTTGAGGATTTTTGCATCTATATTCATGAGGGATATTGGTCTGTAGTTTTCTTTTTTTGTTGTCTCCTTTCCTGGCTTTGGTATCAAGGTGATATCGGCTTCGTAGAATGAGTTAGGAAGGATGCCATCTTTCTCAATATTGTGGAATAATTTCTGTAGTATAGGTGTGAGTTCATCTTTGAATGCTTGATAAAACTCTAGAGTGTAGCCATCTGGTCCGGGGCTTTTACGTTTTGGGAGGTTTTTGATTGCTGCTCCAATTTCTGAACTTGAAATTGGTCTATTCAGATATTCTGTTACCTCTTGGGTGAACTTAGGGAGGTTGTATGTTTCCAGGAATTTGTCCATTTCCTCCTCGTTATATAGTTTTTGGGCATATAGGTTTTTGTAGTAATCAAAAATAATGTTTTGTATTTCCATGGCATCTGTTGTGATCTCTCCTTTTTCATTTTTGATTGAGTTTATTAGAGACCTTTCCCTTTGGATTTTAGTCAATCTAGCCAGTGGGGTGTCAATTTTGTTTATCTTTTGAAAAAGCCAGCTTTTAATGCAATCCCTATCAAAATCCCATTATCATTCTTCACAGATCTGGAAAAAATAATTCTACGCTTTGTATGGAACCAGAAAAGACCTCGTATAGCCAAAGCAATCTTAAGTAAAAAGAACAAACTGCGAGGTATCAGTTTACCAGACTTTAAGCTGTACTACCTGGCTATAGTAACTAAAACAGCTTGGTTCTGGCACAAGAATAGAGACATTGACTTCTGGAACAGGACTGAGAATCCAGAGATGAAACCATCTGCATATGGTAATCTAATCTTTGACAAAGCTGACAAAAACATACACTGGGGAAAAGAATCTCTTTTCAGTAAATGGTGCTGGGAAAACTGGAAAGCTACATGCAGAAGACTGAAACTAGACCCCCACCTCTCACCTCTCACAAAAATCAATTCAAGATGGATAACAGACTTAAACCTAAGGCATGAAACCTTAAGAATTCTAAATGAAGATGTTGGGAAGACCCTTTCAGACATCGGCCTAGGCAAGGAATTCTTGAAGAAGAACCCCAAAGCAATCACCGCAGCAACAAAAATAAGTAAGTGGGATCTAATCAAATTAAAAAGCTTCTGCACTGCCAAGGAAACTATCATTAGAGTGAATAGACAGCCCACAGAATGGGAAAAAATATTTGCTCTCTACACATCTGATAAAGGGCTGATAACCAGAATCTATCTAGAATTCAAAAAAATCAACAAGAAAAAATCAAACAACCCCATCAACAAATGGGCAAGTGAAATGAACAGAAACTTTTCAAAAGAAGACAGAATAATGGCCAGCAAACATATAAAAAAATGCTCAACATCTCTAATCATTAGAGAAATGCAAATCAAAACCACAATGAGGTATCACCTAACCCCGGTGAGATTGGCCTCTATCAAAAAAACACAAAACAACAAATGTTGGCGAGGATATGGAGAGACAGCAACACTTTTACACTGCTGATGGGAATGCAAATGAGTGCAACCTCTGTGGAAAAGAATTTGGAGATACCTCAGAGAGCTAAAAATAGAAATACCATTCGATCCAGCAATAGCACTACTAGGCATCTACCCAAAAGAGCACAAAACATTCTACGATAAAGACATCTGCACCCAAATGTTTATGGCAGCACAATTCACTATTGCAAGAATGTGGAAACAACCCAAGTGCCCGTCAATCCATGAGTGGATTATCAAAATTTGGTATATGTTTACAATGGAATATTACTCAATCATAAGAAACAACAGTGATCTAGCACCTCTTATACTTTCCTGGATTAAACTTAAGCCCATTATCCAAAGTGGGGCACCAAAAGAGCAAAAGAACGGGATCCATTTGTACTCACAATCAAATTGGTACTAACTGATCAACACTAGGTTGATCACATGGCAGAAATATTCTCTAGGGATTAGGAGGATGGGGGGGCAAATCTACAACTAAAGGACACGGAGAGCACTAAAGGGAGGGAAGGGCATGCCTTCAACCCGCATTTGGGTGAGGTAAAGACATAAAGTGTAACTATAATGTTTGTACCCTCACAAAACCCTGGAATAATAAAAAAAAAAGAAAAAAAAAGAATTATATATATTTTCCTATGTGAAATAAAAATATCTGATAATTTTAACATAACAAGGGCCTTTATATACTCCACTTTGCTACTATTCATTGTTGTTTTCAATTTGACTTTGAGGCTCTAGGACCACTTTTGAGCACCCACTGAGTATACGGCATTATACTAGATCCTGGGAGGGAGGAGAGAAATTTGTGAGACAGGGGAACTTCAGTCACAGTCTTCTAGAATTTATAACAGAACAGAGGAAAAAATCAGATGCTAGAAATTTAGAGATTAATTCTATAATTTATTGGATATTAATTAGAAATTAAACTTAAGGTTTATATAAGCCAGTATAAAGTAGTGTCATGCAGGAATGATAAATAATGGAGATAGTGCCGTAGAGTAGGCATAAGAAATACTGAATTTAGTACTTGGTCTGAAGGACTTGGGTCACAGAAAAGGAAGAGGGAGGAAAGCGCAGAGAATTGCATAAGCTAGATCATGGTGGTGACTGGGTAGGTGTTAAGTTGCAGGGAGAGACTTGTGAAATTGATTGGATGGGGCCACGGGATGAAGGACCAGGTAAGCCCAGGTGATGGAGGACCCTAACAACCAGGCAGAGATCTTGGAACTAGATTCAATTGAAAGTGCAGGAAAAAGGCACGTTCAAAAGATTATTAAAATATTCCCGGTTAATATGAGATAGTTTATTTTTAGTTGAGGTATAATTTACATAAAATAAGATTATAGACTCTAAGTTCACAGCTTGATGAATTTCAACAAATGTGCACACATGTAACCACCACCCAGAAAAAGATATGGAACATTTCCATCACCCAAGAAAGTCCCCTTATGCACTTTCCCAGTTAATAATTGTCCCGTCCTTACCTCTTAACCACTGTTGATGCATTGTTGAACCGTTCTTGAACTTCATATAAATTGAATCATATAGTATATATTCTTTTATGACTGGCTTGCTTCTTTCAATCAACTTAATTTTTTGAGATGAGTAGTTTGTTCCTTTTTATTGCTAAGTAACATTCCATTGAATGAATATATTACAATTTGTATATCTTGTCTCCTGTTAATGGAAATGTGGGTTGTTTCCAGTTGTGGCCTTTATGAATAAAATATCTGTGAACATTCTTGCATAGTCTTTTGGTGGACATGTGCACTTGTTTCTCTTGGGCATGTAGTTAGGAGTGGGGTCATTGGGTCATAGGGTAGGCATATGTTTAGCTCTAGAAGTTACTGCCAAATAGTTCTCCAAAGTGGTTGTATCAATTCATACTCATACCAACAATAAATGAGAGAGTTGTGTTTGCTCCACAGCCTTGTAAATACCTGGTATTGTCAGTTTTTGCAATTCTGATAGTTGTGCATTAAAAAAAATTTTTAAAGAAAGATTACTCATGTACAAAGTAAAAGATAGATTGGATGGGAGAGGAAACCAAACACACAGGTAAACCAGTTGCAAAGCGGTTGTCCTAAGGCCGGTGAGAGGACTCAAGACCCTGGCCTGAGGGACTATAGGAGCTGTGGGAAGGAAGGGTTTAAACTGAGTGACTTTACAGAGCTTGGTAGAAGTTGTCTCTTCTATCTAGAAAAATGTTTCAGCATTTAAGTCACTTGCTATTAACTATAGCCAGAGGAGTGGGGTCACCTTTAATAAATCTGCCTGAGGGAGATCTTATTGTGTTGCAGACACTGTAAATATTTAGAGAAACTCACTAGGAGAGCCTGAAGAGGGTTTCAGAAATGAGAGTGTTTGTCATGGGTTGAATGAATTGCCACATGAGGATTTTTAATATACTTTTCTGTTTGTTCCTTGCCTTGGGGACCTGATGTTAGGATTCCTTATTTTCTCCCTTCTTCCCTCTGCCATCCTTCTTTCTTTCCTTCCATTAATCCATCGGTGAATAAACATTTGCTGAGGGCCTGCTCTGTGCCAGGCCCTGGCTGGGCTCCACAGTGGATCCGAAAATGAATTTGACACGTTCCGGTCCTCCAGGAGTTTGGCACATTCACTAAAGTATTTGACAAATATACAAAAAGCTACAATACTAGGAAATGCTATGTAAATCCCCACTGTCCTGTGCCTGTGACCATCTCTCCCCTTCCTTGCAACTTAGGACTTTTCAATGAAAAGAGCGAGTGCCTAGATTTGAAATGGAGGGTGGGGTGGATAGCAGAGAAGGCATCCAGTTAGAGGTGGCACCTAGGTTAAGCCAAGGATGGGTAAGACTACAATAGTAGAGACGAGGGAAGGGTATGATAATAAGGAATAACCTGAGTAAAGGTGTGGAGAGGCATAATTTAGGGCACAGTGAGGGAATTACAAATAGAATTTGGCCAGAACACAAGATGTGTGGAGATGAGTTGTAGTATATGAAGTAGGAAGCGAGAATGGACTGTGTGCCAGAACAGGAGCCAGGCTGCCAATTTTGCTTATTTGATGGGTAATAGGGATCCACTGAAGATTTTTGGTGAGAGCAATGCAATCAGAGCTGCCATTTGCAAAGATTACTCTGGCAGTGATAAACTGCAAGATTGAGGGCACAATAATGTTTTAGCGGGTGTTATAATAGTCCAGGGGAGAATTCATGAGGGCAGGTATTAGGTTGGCTGGGATAGAAAGGAGGGAATAGGTAATATGAGAAATAGGGCAAAAAGAGGGTTCAGAGATTTTTTTAAAAAGGGAGGAAAGAGAAGGCAGAACAGAAACAACTGTTTTTTCTTTCACAATGCTGTATTTGAAAGCAAGCCAAACTTTGCTTGAGGTAAGTGTGGGTGTTGATCAGGATTGAATTCCTGTTAGCATGAGGTAGCTGAGCTGTGGGTAACAGGCTAGACAGACAGAACCCTGAGTGGAACATTCTGCTGTGCTCAACATGAAATTTCTTAAGAAATAAAGCCCAACGAAAGCCAAAAGCCCTATCCCTTGACTCTCCATGTTTCCTGCTGCTACTCCATCTCATTCCTGACTTTCAAAGTCAAACATCTAGAAAAAGTTGTACATTTTCACTGCCATAATTTCTTCACTTCCTACCCACTCAGTTCCCTCTGTTCTGGCTCTCACCTCCTTCACTGCAATAAAACAGTGCTCATTAAGTCACTGGGGCCTTCCATGTTGCTAGAGTCAGTGGATATTCTTCTAGTCTCAGTTTACCTGCAGTCTCAGCTGTATCCAACCCCATTGTCCACCTCCCCTCTTTACAATGCTCTCTTCTCTTGGATTTTGTGACCCCGCTCCACCTAGTTTTCCTATCATCTCTCTGGCTACTCCTGCTCTGGCACATCCTCCTCTACTAGGCCACCACACATTGGCAATTTTAGGCCTTCTTTTGTTTTTACACTATGCTCTTTCCCTAAGTGACTCCATTAGACTCATAACTTCTGTTTCGATCTATATACTAATGGTGCCTAAATTTCTATCTCCAGTCTAGATGCCTCTCTGCTGAGCAGCAGATCTGTAAATCCAACTGTCTACTTGATATGTCCATTTGAATGTCCCCAAAGCAGCTTAAAATCAGCATGTGCAAAACTGAATTCATGATCTCTTCCCTTCAAGAGTATAAGTGGCACCACCAGCCAGCCATTTATACATTCCAGAAACTGAAGCTGGAGAAACAGTCTCTTGACCAGCTTCTCTCTCAAGTCCTCATATCAAATCCATTAATTTCTTGCTGACTTACTTCCTAAAATATTTCTTAAACCCATTCATTTCTCCACCCAAGTCCAAGTTACCAACAACTCCCATCTTGACCACTATCATGAACTCAAGGTGAGTCTGAGCCCACTTGCCCTCCACTTCAATGCATCATCTTCCACTCAGAACCAGTATGAACCTTTCTAGGCTTAAATAGGATCTTCTCTCCTTCGAAGACTTCAGCAGTCTTCCATTTCTCATAGAACAAAGACCATAACATTCATTTGGCCTTGAAGGCCCCACAAGGGCTGGCCATTGCTGTTCTCTTCAGCTTTGCCCCTCCCTCTTTCCTCCTTTCCCCTCATTATGCTCCAGCCACTCAGATCTTCTCTCTACCCTTCCTACCCCCCAAACCCACTCCTCCAACAGTACTTCTGCAGCTGCAGATTGCTCAGAACAATCCTCTCTCCCCCCTCCTCTACCCAGTTGACTTCTATTCATCGTTTGAATTGCAGATTAAATGCCACTTGTTCAGGGAAGCCTTCCTTAGTGCCCTTATTTTGATACTAGAGCCCCCTTGTTATATGATTTTAGTGCTGGATATCTTTCCTTAATAGCACTTTTCACAGCTTATAATGACCCACCTACAACTTTATTTGATTAAGGTTTTTCTACCCCATCCAACTGTAAGTTCTATTAGGGCAGGAACAGTGTCAGTTTTTGCTCATCTTTGTTTGGCTGGAGTAATTGGTAGTGTCTGGAGCACAGTAAGTGTTCAATAAATACATGTTGAATAAATAAATGAGCAAATAGGTTGAGGTAAGCTATATTATACTGTGTCTCATGGAGTGGTATTGGAGAAGCCCTTGGTGCACATAGTGGCTTTTCCCTCAGCAATGCCAGCTAAGAATGTTAATGAATATTCCAACCAGAGGTTACAATTTGTGATCTTGAGCCATATAAAGCTTAATTAAACATTTCTACCAATGTTTTGAGAAAAATTTAAAGTATATGCAAAAATTTCAAAATGTGGAGATTTCAAGTAAAAAAATCTCATTTTCTGGCTTTTCCAGAAAATGAAGCTCTGGCATCACTGGGCCCATATTTCCTTGTAGCAGTAATCTACTGGAGTTGAAAAAGGGCTGCCCCATTTTGATGGGGCATTAGCTCTTCAATTCACTACTGTTACCACCTAGTCTCCCTTGCTCATTTAATTACCTGCCTGGCCCATAGAGGCATAGAGTTTGTTATTCTTGGTCTGAGCTTCCTTTATTAGAAATGGTTGGACTCAGCTAATGGAGTAGCCTGAAAAAAACCCTGAATTGTTGCCATGAAAAACCACAATTTCTTTTCCTTAATTCTTAGGAGTTTATCTTAGAAATGCAGATTTTTTTTTTTTTTATCTAAAGATGAAAGAGCAGAGAGCCAGAGTTGATAATGACTTGCTCCAGCTCTCAAAACTAGTCCTTTGTCTTTCGGCTGGTGCACTTACAAATATCAAAGAAAATATTTAGGAAAATGTATTCCTTTATAAATTTGCCATTTTAATTTTTATCATCTTAAGTTGAGAAGAACTAATTTAAACACATTAATTGATCTTTCAAGTCTCAAGTTAGTCTCCTTAATTTTTTCATTGAATTGTTTGGGATACTTAATGTTGGTTGTATAGAAGCAGTAGTGTAGTAGTAGTAGTAGTAGTAGTAGTAGTAGTAGTAGTAGTAGTAGTAGTGGCAGTAGTAGCAGTAGAAGAAGTGTGTGAAAATATGACTTGCTGATCCTGGGCTAATAGTTTCCTTCCATAAAGGTGGCTTATATATTTTTTTTGTTTCTTTCTGTATTTGTTTTGAGGCTGTGAATTTTTATTCCAGTTTTATTTTTAGCTTTTTAAAAAATCATGGTAAAATACATGTACAACAATGATACAATTTATCACTGTAACTATTTTAAAGCATACAATTTAGTGACATCAAGTGTATTCACAATGTTGCACAACTATTTCCTCTATCTAGTTTCAGAAATTTTTCACCACCCAAAATGGAAACGCTGTATGCCTATCCCCATTTCTGCCTGTCTCCAGCCCCTGGCAACCACTAATCTGCTTTCTGTCTCCGTGAATTTGCCTATTCTGGGCATTTTCTATAGATAGAATCATATAGAATGTGGCCCTTTGTGCCTGATTTCTTTCACTTAGTATAATGTTTTCGAGGTTCATCTATGTTGTAGTGCATATCAGTACTTCATTCTATTTTATAGCTGAATAATATTTGGAATGGATAAACCACATTTTGTTTATCCATTCATTCATTAGTGGACATTTACATTGTTTCTACTTTTTGGCTATTGTGACTAAAGCTGCTATGAACACCCATGTACAAGTTTTTTGATTCCAATTTTTAAAGTTTATACTTCAGGAATCCATTTATCATTTCTGAAAGGCTGTTTGTCTATTGTGAATAAAGGTAAAAAAGGAGTTGACAGGTCAATTTGGCGTCAATTTCTATTGATTTCTCTTCCGCATCTCTGGATCTGGCTTGAAATTGCAGATATTTACACGCAAGAAATAGCAGCTCATTTTCAGTCTGCCTGGAAAACACCAGTTGTTTAAACAAATTACAAAGAAGAAACCAGACTAATCAAGTGATGTGGTCATTACAAGCTATTAAATCTTATGAAGGAAAGTATGGATCTTATTCAGGAGGGAATCTACAAAAGAACAGCTTAGCTCTGAGTCAAGGTACATCTGGTGAGCTTTTCACTTTCATTCAACATACATGTATTGACTCACTGTAAGCCTGATCTATGCATGAATGCAGCTTGGAGTCTAGTGAAGAAATTTGGATATTACTTAAACAAATATACACGTGTAATTACAAACAGTCTTTGAAGGAAATATGTAAGGAGTATGATAGAACATAATAGGGCTACTTGCTCTTTTCTGGGGGCTATGACAAGGCCTTGATGAGGAAGTGACTTTTGAGTTGTGTAAGAGTTAACTAGGTGGGCAAACAAACATTGAGTACCTAATGTGTGCTAGATACTGCCCTAAATGCTTTGGCTTCAAGGATTAATAAGAAATAACCTCTGTCCAGAAGTTCTGTTTTCTTGAGAACCTTAGTAAACACCCTGCTGAATCATTCATTATAAACCTCTTCGTCCTAATGAATGACAAAGAAATGGCTGCAGGTTGGAGCCCATTCGTTTTCCTGGGAGTTGTCAGGGGATCTCTCAGGGACAGGCTCAGTGCAGGTAGAATGATTTTGACAGGAAAGTTTTCAAATTGCTCAACTGTGATTCAGATCTAAAGTTCTGATAGCCTTACTGACTAGCCAAGGGTCTAAGTTAAAGTAGTGAAATCAGCTTTCAGGAGGTAATAGTTGATTCCAGCACATTTTCTTGGGCAATTGTCAGTCTAGTATCTTTCACAATTAACCCCCCAGACTCTACATTGTTGGAGTCTATACCCTTATTCAGAAATCTGCTCCTCAAAATCAAGCCATGAATGATTGTTTAAGCACTGGGATTTTGGACAATATGTATAGTGCACACACCAATAAGTAGTGGGCTAGGTCTGCAGAAAAGTTCTGACCAGTAAAGACCCCTTGCCTTTGTAATGAGTCTTTATACTGCCTCTAATTAGAAATGACTGGAATAATGAGAAACAATAGGCTGCTTGGCCAACAATGAAATGGGGTTAATTAGAATATCAGATAATGCCAATCTGCATTGTTTAAAATAAATCTCAGGTCGAGGGAATAATACTATTTTTATGGAATGGTGCCTTTCTTTGGAGATCAGTTCCTAAATGATTTTTACATCTGTCAATATCTGCTCTGAATTCCATATCTTGCCCCTGCTACTGACGTGTTAGGGCCTCCTTTCATAGGAATGTTATTACATGGTGCAGAGTATTGCTGTCTTGGGGCCAAATATTATATTATATTGGACATAGGGATATATTTTAGATTTCAGAAGAATGTCATTTGTAATCTTCACTCAAATGCAGTACCGGGTCACTTGATATAAGAAAATATCTTGATTTAGAGGATGAAGAAGTTTAAGTAATTATTTGATTTATAAAAGGTCTCACAGTGAGCTCCTTCTGACAAATCTTCAAGTGCATGATTAGGTTAATAGCGATTTGTCTTAAAACTTTCCGGGAACCCCTTTACTGAGAATGAGGTTATTGAGAATGAATTATCATTTACAAGCTCCTATTGTAGAATGTGATTGTAATTCTAGCAAAGGGCTTGTGGACTACTGGACTGAGAGTTGCCAAAGAAGTGAGATATTGTATGTGGAAGGGCTTGGCAGGCCTCTGCAAAGAGAGGGAGAAGGGAGTGGAGAAAAGGAGGGCAAAAGCAGAGAGAGATGAAAAAGGATAGAGTCGGCCCTCTGTACCTGAGGGTCCCACATCTGTGGATTTAACCAACTGTGGATCAAAATATTAAAAAGAACCAATAAAAATAACGATACACAATAAAAAATACAAATTTTAAAATCCAAGCCAGGCGTGTAATCCTAGCACTCTGGGAGGCCGAGGCAGGTGGATTGTTTGAGCTCAGGAGTTCGAGACCAGCCTGAGCAAGAGCGAGACCCTGTCTCTACTAAAAATAGAAAGAAATTAATTGGACAACTAAAAATATATAGAAAAAATTAGCTGAGCATGGTGGCGCATGCCTGTAGTCCCAGCTACTCGGGAGGCTGAGGCAGGAGGATCGCTTGAGCCCAGGAGTTTGAGGTTGCTGTGAGCGAGGCTGACGCCAAGGCACTCATTCTGGCCAGGGCAACAGAGTGAGACTCTATCTCAAAAAAAAAAAAAAAAATGCAGTATAACAACTATTTACCTAGCATTTACATTGTATTATGTATTATAAGTAGTCTAATTAGAGATGATTTAAAGTATACAGGAAGATATGCACAGGTTATATGCAAATAGTATGTCATTTTTTCTAAGGGACTAAAGCATCTGCAGATTTTGGTATCCTTGGGGGTCCTAGAATCAATCCCCCTTGGATACCTAGAGATAACTGTAGCATGAGTGAGGTGTGGGTGTGACTGAGATCCAAGTGACATTGCCTCAGTTTCATTGGTCAGTTGCCTGGAGAGTTTTGGGCCCCACAAGTTAAGCTGGTGGGAAGAGTCATTTTCTGGGGCCTATGCCTGTTAAAACTGCTCTTTCAGACTGCATGGTTCTAGCAGACTCCTCGTGGCCCCAGCCTGCTTGGATGCCTGGAGCTTGTTCAACAAAAGCATAGACTCTCCTTGGTGGTGGAGGAGCACAAAGGGGAACCAGGAAAGAGCACACATCTTGCTTAAGAAGGCTTTAGGGAAACAAAATTTGTAGAGAGAAAACAAGTAAACACTACAGAATCAAAACAAACAAGCAAACAACAAAAGCATTAACATATGAAGAAAAACCAGAAGGAAATACAATTAATATTACAGTGATAGAATTTGGGGTATCCTTCCTTTTCTCTAAATTTTCTGTGATGTGATTATATTGTAAGATTTTCATTTTAAGAGAAAATAATTCCAGCAGTTTGGGGTGTGTGTGTGTGTGTGTGTGTGTGTGTGTGTTTTGGGGAAGAGGGTGATAATTAAGCCCTGAACTTGTAGTCAGGGTCTCCGGGTTTAACCTCAGCTTTATAACCAACTGCCCATGGAATTTTGCGTTAATTATTTAACTGCTCCCTGCCTTGGTTTCCTCATGTTGAGAACTGAAGCCAACATAGATTCCTGTTCCTGTATTTAACAATACTGGGACCAGGCATATGTTCCTGTCTCCATGTTAGAAAATACTGAGAACAAGCAAAAATAACTTAAGTTACTTGCTACAGGAAATAATAGTTCCTAGATGATAAAACTATTAACTATTAATAAAATAACTTATTTATGAAGACTAACAGCTTATTCTTAAATATTTGTTCAAGTCTTTTGCTGTGCCTACCAATCCAAAGCTATTATGTCACAAACTTGGGCCAATCCTAGTGTCCCACCTTGCAAAACCCACCTTAAAATCACCCAGCTCAAGCCCTAAAATTCTATAAAGATCCTCTCCAATTTAGGCCTTCTGAGACACTACTGAGACTGTCAACAAGGTGTTCTCTCTTACTGGAGTGAGTCTGATAAACTGCTTTGTTTGGTACTGTAACAGGTTTTTCTGGGAGCTTTTCGATGATGTGACAATATGCAAAATTGTTTGGACCCTATACTCTTGGAAGTCCCTTTTATCTCTCACTTTCTCAGATTTATGCTGGTGACATTTTCTTTTTCTTGGCTCTCTTTCAGCCATGGATTCAACCACTTTTACAAATTCTTTTTTTCATGCTTTATTTTTTTCTTTTTCCTCTTTAGTTTAAAAGTGCAATCTAAGCTGGACATTTCAGAGGAACAGCCACCACTAAGTTCTAGTTGCAGTGAAGAAGCTGAAAGATGGTGGTGATGGTTGTACAACAATGTGAATGTACTTAATGTCACAAAAATGTACACTTAAAAATAGTTAAAATGATAAATTTTATGTTATATATATTTTAACACAATTTAAAAAAGAAGAAAAAGCCAAAGGCATATCCTCCTTGCAATCTTTCTACTGGCACCATAGGATCCCAGGAAAGTGCTGTTGGAAACTGTTCTTCCTCCTAAGATTAAAAGACACACATAAAATGTACCAGGTCTAGTGCCTGTTAGAGTAGGGAAGTGCTCAGTTGTCCATCTTTGCCTCCTCTTCCTCCTCTTCCTTCTTCTCCTTCTCTTTCTTCCTCTCCAGGGAAGAGTAGGAGAGGCAACTCTTTCCTTCCCATTTAAAGTAACAATTTCAAATCTACTAATGTAGGGATAGAGTGGATAAATACCCAGAACCTGATTCAGAAATGTCTTGGTTCATCATGCTCCTTTATTTTGACCCAATTTTTGCACTGGCAGATTGGGGTGCCATGACAGGAAGGGTAATGTTATGGTTAGAACAATGCTAAGTTTAGGGAGAAGGTGGATGGAACTTAACAAGAGGGCAGAGAGGTAGATGTGGTTAGAAATGGCAGAACCAACCAGGATATATGAATATCAATTTTTCTTTAGCAGTGGAAACATAAGGAATACACAGGTTATTTTATGCAAAGATAAGCTCAATAAATCTGGCTTTTTTAGTTGTCATCATAAGTTCTATCCAAGGTCAACTATATAACTTGTGGGGCCCAGTGAAAAATGAAAATCCAAGGTCCTTTGTTCAAAAAGCAGGAAAAAAAATGTTGTTAAAGGTACTTAAAATACAAAGGTTTTTGCTGTCTTCCATGGTCTCTCTGTCTCTTGACTTTCATGGTATTTTTTATCTGCTATTTACTGTGGTTCTAAGTAAGAAGAAATTAAAAATTTAAATGATTAGCATAAATTACCATTTATCTTTATACTGTGCAGTGACAGTTTTAAATGCAAATATAAGAGCATTTAACTCATATGCAAAATCATCAAATGACACAATTTGTATTTTGTAGTTTGTACGTGTATATGTATTTCACTCTTAGCAGAACAGTGGAATTGCTGCACACAAGGAACCATTTTTATTTCACTTCTTGATGCACACGCACTCTACCGAATGCTTTACCTTCGGCTTACTGATGAGTAAGGAAGGGCTGAAAGGAAAGAAAAAGAGTTGCCCTGTCTTTGCCTTTCCTCCTATGTTATTTTCTGTGGAAGTGGTTGATTAATGCAGAGAAGTAACATGAGCGAGAAAGGATATGATAGGGTTCCTTGGTCATTTGTGTTTCTGAGAATGTCTTTGCTTTCTCTGTGTTCAAAGAAAATTCTACTTTGTATGGAAAACATGGGCTTCTTGGGACTGTCAGCAACCCTACTTCTTATTTGTGGATGTAACACATTTACTTTACCTTGCTTTGAGCCTCATTGAACTCTCAGCATCGTGGATCCATTGGAGTTCTGTGCTCATGGGGCATCACAAAAGCTTTACCCGAATGAGGTGACAAGAAATGATGGACGCACGTACAGCATGTATCTCATTTTCTTACCCTCATGCTCCCTTGTCCCATTGGATTTCATTTATGAAACATACCTTCAAAGATAAAATTATTAAGAATTTCAAGATGGTGACAGCAGAGCATTAAACGAAGCTGGGGGCGCTTCTGAGTGTGGAGCTCAGTGGGACTTCACAGGTTCATGAAGTACGCCCTGGACCCATCAGGATATGATACTACATCCAAAAATAAATACTAGTCTGACTCCAAAAAAATCCATGAAAATTAACTTTGTTTTTACTGAAATTTTCTTGAGATTACTGAGGAGAGGGTATCAAAGTACATTACCAGGTAATATTTTCTGCAAATCCTCTTTAAGTTTCTCTCTCACCGAAGTTCTCTTTTGAGGCAGCTGCTATGTTGGCAGACTCTGGCCCCTGGAGCTCCAGGCATTGGGATGAATGAGGGAGAGGATGGCCTGGCTTGGTTTATAGCTAGGGTCCCTAATTGGCCACAGGCACCTGCTTCTTTAAAGAAGCCAGTTGTCTAGGGAGAACCAGTTGGGATGGATTGAAGGATGTATTTTCCCTTACTTTATCAGAATGGCTAACCCATTGTTTTTTTAATGAACATATAAGGCAACTGAATTTTTTTTGTAAGTTTTGAGATAAGAGAGTGGGGTTTAAAGGAAAACAAATTAACAACTCTCTAGGGCATGATGCACATGGAAGTTAATCAGTGGCCTCAAAGTGAATGGTGCCACTGGGATTTGAACCCAGCTCTCTCTGCCTCTAAAGCTGAGGTCTTTCCATTTGGTCATGCTGGTCTCCACAAAAGGAAAGAAAGCACCTCTTGAGCACCTACTGCATGCTGGCCATGTGTAAGGTACTTTATGTAACAACTATGTGATGGAGTATTACTAATACTAGTTCCCATTTTCCTGATGAGGAGACTGAGGTTCGGTAGGGCTAAGTATCTTGCCCAAGGTCACAGAGCAAGTAACTGATAATGCCAATACCCAGATCATTTCTGAGTCCAAAATTCATGTATTTCCTCAGTTTGCACAGGGCTGGGGAGAACCCAGGTCGCTTCGCTTCCTCTTCATTGGTCTTTCCAGAATACCGGGCTGCTTCCATCATTAAATCCTTGTTGATTGATACTTGATAGATTCTAAAGAGCTATTCTGTGCTTGTCCAGGGATATAGGACTTGATATGGAGAAGGGAAGAGGGATTTTACCAATTGCCTCTTTGATTCAATTTCTCAATATTCAGCCCCCTTCCCCAGAGCCTGTTAACTTTTCTCCACTTTGGTTCTCTGCAGAATGTTTGCTGGGATTAGTGGGGTATGTGAGATGGGGATGGTCAGGAATGAGGAAAGAAGAGGACCATATCTATAGCTCCTTTTCTTCCCCCCACCCCCAGCTCTGTGGGGATATTTCGTTGCACATATTCAGTGACCTGTCATCACAAGAATTTGCTGAGATAGTTCAGTGGAAATAGTATGAACTTATACGGGATTTTAATTTCAGCTGCTGACACTTAACTCAGGTTAGAATTTTAGCGCTTGTGGCCAAAGGCTATCAGAAAACTTCTGGAACAAAACTCAGTTAAGATGCTTTCTTCAGAATAATTGTGAAATGAAAACAAAATAGTGTGACTCCTGGTTTTTAAGTATGATAATTTATACTTAATGTAGGATGATCTGAAATTTTTGTGGGAGATCTATTTTCATTTCTTCATGTGTGGAGAAATGAATGAGGTGAGGGTGAGGAAGGGAGAGAGAAGGTTATTATGTTGGAAGTGCCCATGACATCTGTGAGGTACCAGCATTCCTGGGCCTCAGCCTCTGAGATTTATCTGAGCATTTTGGGTTTTGTATTGATAGGTGGCTCTCAACTGACTAGATTGTGAAGTTTGTCCCAAATAACGTTCCCTTGGAGGAGAAGGTGGTCATGGTTAGAGAGCCAACGGAGAGAGGGACAATCCATTCTGAAAGTTCTCCTCCAGACCGCTGGGCCTCTGAGGAATAAGGGCAATCAGGAGCCCCTGGGCAAAGCGAGAAGTCTTGGGCTCTCAGGTTCTTTGGCTTCACGCACCCCTGGGTGGCCAAACTGGGCTGTCTGCATTCTTGGGCACAGCCAGTGGCCTGCTGGCTTTCAAATATGAGCTGAGATTTGCTTACAGGCCAGAAATGCCAAAGAGTTAATTCTCCCAGGCTCTCCTTCCTCCCAGCAGCCCTCTGCAATGATTGAAGTGAGTTGGTGGAGAAATACCCTAGCTTCTTAGCTACTTGGCAGGGGAAACTTCAAGGAGTGTTCCATCCGGCTTCCCAGAGTTCCCTAGCAGGATTGAGCTCCATTTATTGGCTGCCTTCTCTTCCCTGGTTTCCCTCCCCTTCCCCTACTGGTGCTTCCTGGGATCACCTCTCAAATAAACTTGAAGCCTTGTCCTCAGGGCCTGCTTCAGGGGGATCCTGGTGTAAGACAGACCCTTTGTACCCCAAATAGCTTTCTTTTAAAGTGACAAGAAAGCTGCGGACACTACCCCATCTGCTGGGGGCAGTATGGGAGCACTTCTTTATCTTTTAGCAGCTTAGAAAAAGCCAGTTGAATGAATGACTGAGAGCTGGAGAGTGTCTTGAAGTTCCAAGTGTGACTGAGCACTTGGAGTCTCAGGGCAGCCGCAAGGAAATCAGCTCCACTCAGCAGGGAGCTCTGGCAGGGCTATTTTCTGTCTGGGTTGGCCAAGCAAAGGGCAGAGCTAACTCAAGTCTAGGGAAGTGCTGGGGCCCCTGCAGTTTTGTGAGTTCTCAGATGTGCTTCCAAATTCAGTGTAGAGTGCTGTGAGAGATATAGAGATGGCGAGTCTTAGCCCCTACCTTCTAGTAGTTTACAATCCTGGCGGGTAGAATGAGGCAGGTGTTCAAACACTTCCCATCTATGGCAGAACGGAACATGAGCACCAAGATTTTTCTGTAATATGAGTGTTGACCACTAAGGATTTCGTTAAGCATTTGAGCTGTTAACTTGAGGCAATTGGAAATGAACGGGGACAAAAATTGCTTTCACTGAATGGCACTCTTATGGAAAAAGAAACTTATCTATCAGTCATAGAAAATTATGAAGGCACAAAGGTTCATATTTAGAAGGCTCACATAAAATTGTTGGTAATGGCAGAGTGGCAGACATGTCGTTTGAGAAATATATTCCCGGAGTGTTATATTTAAAAGGAGCTACTTTATTTTAGACAAGTTTCAAAGAAAGCTGTATTATTTCTAATTATTGTTATCATTCATAACAATACTTTGAATTTGTATAATACCTTTCTTCTGAGGAGCTTGAGAAATTTCATATATATTATCTCATTTATCATTTATAACACCCTAGTGGGAATATGTATTATTAACTTTCTATTGCATTTTTGCAAATTCTTTTTCCTAAGAATGAATGGAGCTGCATTATTACAGAACTAGATGTTGTCTGGAAGTCACCTACAACTTGCTACCAAATGCGAATTAATTATAATAACTCAATATTCTGATTTTCCTTTGGGAAACCATTTTGCCTCTCTCTGCCTCAGTTTACAGGAAAATGAAGGAGCTTAGTTAATCAGCTTCGTTGATATAAAATCAACCCATAACCTTTAAAAAGAAAAAAATAGAAAAACCTCATGCATAGTTAATAACTACATATGGAGTTTGCTAGTTACAGCTAAATATTGATATAATATTTTCAGTAGAAAAAGGTTATGTAATGAACTTTCTCTGCCACCCACTTATAAGTGGAGAAATCTCCACTTAACAGAAACTGCCTGGTTTTGGTCTTAGCTGAAAGGTAAATTTCTTTGTCAGATTAGGGAACACTCTGTCCAATCATCATTGAATAATAGTGTTTAAATCCCATTTCTACTGCATCCAAGAGGAAAATTTAGATATGGTTTTTCTCATTAACTTGAAACACTACAAAGTTCATCCATGACTTCTTCTCCATAAATTACTCTCTAGTAATGTTTGCCAGAAAAAGTGTAAAAAAAAATTCTTTTTTAAAGTTGTATCTGAAGAATAGCAGGAGGTCTCTGAGTAGCTTTGCAAAACTCTGGGAGTCATTGTCATCTCTGGGTTTGAAAATATGGGAGCTGAAAATGGAGCACCTGTGTTGGCTAGGGAGGAGAATCACCCCTTCGTTTCCCCATTGTCTACATGCCTTTCTGGCTTTAATCTGTGTTGAGGCCTTCAGGATATTGGTAAATATCTCATTAAACATACAAGAAAGATCCTCTCACTCAAACATTCTAAAAAATCTGGAACAAGTCTTTTAACCCTCAAATATTATCAGGCTTTACAGTCTAAATTTAGGATAAGCCTTTTAAGTATTTAATTGTATTTCCACTCTTCAGAAAGTTCCACAGGATCCACAAATCTCTCTCCTATTGGAAAGGCATGCCAAGACAATGGAAATGGCTGCCCTGTGAAATACAGCAGAGGAAGCTCTGCTGCTCCAGGAATGCTCACAATTGTCCTGTTGCCTGTTTGAACAGGGCAAGGTCCTTTTGTTGATCTCAGCTCAACCAGTTTCTTCCACGTCTGATTAATGGAGGTGCCTCATTTCCAATCTCATGCCAGGGTTCATCCTGTACTTGGGCAGAAAATTCTTCAACGGTCATACTAGACCTCTTGCTCAGCTTTAAATAGATAACTTCATAAGTGTAATTTTTTTCTTTTCGGTAACCTTACAGTCATCTATAAAAATGATTAAGCGAATCTGGCTTCTTTTAGTTCTTTTGATTCAACAGAGCTGTCTCCTGTTTATAAATCCATTTCTGTAATCAAATCCATCTGGCCATTCCTTGTAGCCTCTGGACTCCCAACAACTACCAAAACTGTAAATAAAGGGCCCCTGGATACTTAAACAATCCCTTCCTGCTGTCAAGAAACATGTGCTTTATACAAACCGTGAAAATGGAACATAAGAAAAAGGAGGTGAAGTAAAAAGTAAGAAGAATAGATACGTCAATGCTTGGAATGTAGTAGGAACACTCTAAATATGTAGTGATTGCAACAAAAATTAAAAATAGAGCCTGCCATGTTGGTCAAGCCTTTCTTTAGCCCCATGGTGCCAGAAGTGAGGTTTATGATATACCTAGAAAGGCAGTACATGGCTCAGAAGGGCTAGTGACAACTTGTAGGCTGGTATCCTTTGGCAACTTAGTTTTCACATGCAGTAAGGACTTTCTACGTGCTGTTTCTTTAGTCTTCACAGTATCCCTGGCAGTCCCAAGAGCTGTGTGGGTTGCCCATTGTGTACAGGATCTGGCACACATTACAGTGGGATCATGGGCAAGATATAGGACACAGCTGTTATACATCTGAAAGAGACAAAATATCATTTAATGGAATGGATGCACAAGGATGACCACACTTATGCCATTTCGTTAGTATATTATAAATATATATATTTTTTGAGACAGAGTGAGTGCCGTGGCGTCAGCCTAGCTCACAGCAGCCTCAAACTCCTGGGCTCAAGTGATCCTCCTGCCTCAGCCTCCTGAGTAGCTGGGACTACAGGCATGCGCCACCATGCCCGGCTAATTTTTTCTATAAATTTTTAGTTGTCGATAATTTCTTTCCATTTTTTTAGTAGAGATGGGGTCTCGCTCTTGCTCAGGCTGGTCTCGAACTCCTGAGCTTAAACAATCCGCCTGCCTCAGCCTCCCAGAGTGCTAGGATTACAGGCGTGAGCCACCGCGCCCGGCCAATTATAAATATTTTTGAATAATAAAAATGTAGGGGAAGCAGCAAGTCATTTGGAAATTATAAGCGTTCTTACCTGCTTACGGGTCTAAGAACTAAAACAAAGGTGAAGCGCACAGTGCTATGCAAGCACAGAAAAGAGGGACTTGGCCCAGCATAAAGGTTCAGGGAAGGCTTCCTGGAGGAGGGGATGGATAGTCTGAGCCAGATCTTGAAGGATGCACTGGAGTTAGCTAGGCCCAGAAAAGGAGTAAGAGCAATATGGACAGGGGATCTAACATGAGCAAATAGAGGCCATTGCACAGGGAAATTCTGGTCTTTCAGTTTTACTAGAAGTTGGGATGTGAGGCTGGGAACTGGTCATGGAGGGCCTTACATGCATTCATTCATTTACTCACTCACTCATTATTCAACAAATATTTGTTGAGTGTCTGCAACCTGCCAGGCAGTGTTCTAGGCATTTTGCTTATAAAAGTAAATAAGATAGATGAGGCTTGGTTCTCAAGGAACTTATATTCTGGTGGAGGAGGGCTTGTAGACCTCACAAAATAACTAGGTCTTTGTCCACTAGAATAGGCATGGGGGAGCCACTGAAGTGTTTTAAGCAGCAAGACGACATGGTCAGATTTGTGTTTTAGAAAGATCATTGTGGTCTAGATTGACATAAATCTCACTCCAGATCCTTGGTGACTGTGTAATCAGGGTAGTTAAACCAATGCTACCAAGATAATTTTTGATGATTCGGGTTACATAAGAGAAAATTTATTCATGTTAAAACATTCAAATATGGAAGGGTTTATCATTCTACCTCAAGCATTATTCAAGGAAAGTGTATTTTTTTCCTATGAAAAAATGATGAATGAATGTCTTGAATGGTTCAATTGTTCTCTTAAGTGAGAAAGTTTAAAGGTTTAACAGATGACCTTTTAGAGTTTTTTATGGCTTTATTACTTTATGATTTACGAAGTGAAAATAACTATAGTATGAACTGTGTACTTAAGACCGAGAGTAAGGATGTGACCAGAGTTCTTCAGGCCTTGTCAGGGGAGGAGGTTTAATTTTTTTTCTATTTTACAGAAAAACTATTTGCAGAGAACTTTTCACAGAGTAGCTGGCACATGGAAGCTCTCTCTCTCTCTCTCTCTTTCTGACTCTCTCTCTCTTTCTCTCTCTCTCTTTCTCTGTCTCTCTTTCTCTCTCTCT